>NC_056730.1:929523896-929813637 GCF_019279795.1 Protopterus annectens
GATGGAATAAACATCTTCACAGCCCCCTCCCCCTCTCTAGGAACTGGCACCAGTATCCAAAACTGTACCAAATTACTATATGAACATTTATATAGATGCATGGAATCAGGAATACCTGACAGGACTAAATCATCCTCCGCAAGGAAGAGTAAACCCGTCTGGTGGACATCAGCAATCAATAAATAAACTCTATAATAGAAGAATAAATTGCTGACCAGGACCAAGTAGGAGCAGGTGCCCAATTGGAAGCAATTTCTCCTTAGCCTAAACAAGCAAATAAGAGCACTAGTGAAATCCTCCAAAGCAAACTTCGAGTCCAAATTGGCCACATCTACTAGAGACAGTCATAAGGCCTTCTTCATATATGTCCGTAATCTCAAAGGTAGCACCTAGATCTGTTCAGAACTGATGGTCAAGGACACCACATATACAAGTGCCGTAGATATAGCAAACTTGCTGGCTGACAGATTCAGTGAAAATTTCACCCATCCCCCCCCCCCCAATCAGTAAATCAGGACATTCCCAGTACCTACCCCCTTCCCCTTATATCTATGGATCAGGTCATCACTGCTTTCTCAAAGGCAAAAAATACAGCCTCCTCAGAACCTCATAACATCCCAGGCTGCATCCTACATTAACTCAGGCAGGAACTTGCAGCACCATTAGGCACCCTATTCAACCAAAGTCTGAGTACCGGTTTTGTCCCAGCTAAGTGGAGAACAGCCACCGTCATCCCTTTACACAAAGGTGGAGCGTCCACTGATAAGAGAAATTATAGACTCATAAGCCTAACTAGCCTGATTTGCAAGGCCATGAAACGGATTATCATGGACCTTATAAACAAGGACATTGGCAACCTCCAAACACTTGATCTCACACAGTTTGGTTTCGTCAAAGGGAGGTCATGTCTGTTAAATCTGGTTGACTTTTTTGAGACAGTCACCAAAGCCATGGATGAGGGGAAGACTGTGCACACTGCCTTCCTTGACCTGGCCAAATCCTTAGACACTATTCCCCACTCGGGCATAATAGAATAAACTCTCTCAGCTAGGCACCGGATGGGTAGCCAAATGGCTCACTGATAGAACCCACCTAGTAAAAATAGGGGAAGCCACCTCAAGCAGTAGACCCATATCAAGTGGCGTACCCCAGGGTTCGGTCTTGGGGCCTCTGTTATGTGGGATATATTTTTCTGAGGTACATGCCAAAACCAGTGGGCTATGGCTGACCAAGTTTGCAGATGACTGCAAGTTTGGAGCTATCATCAATTCCCCTAGTGACGTGGACTTCCTCCAAGAGGGTCTCACCCAAACAAATGACTGGTGCCAGAAACATCACCTCAAGCTAATACAGAAAAATGCATCATCATCCCCTTCAGGGAGAGAGATGTCCCCACAAATTATCACACTAATAACAACTTTCTAAGCACGCAGTTAGTCATGAGGGATTTGGGCACCCAGATTGATAGCAGCCTGATTTTTGACCACCATTTTGCTTCCATTGTACGGAAAGCTTTCTACATGGCCCACCTCATAAGTAAGTGCATCTCATCCAGGGACAAGGAGGTCATAACATCCCTGTATTCTTCCCTTATAAGGCCCATTACGGAGTACAATGCCCCATTCAGCATGTACCTCGCAAAGCACATGCAGCAGCTGGAGAGACCACAGAGGTTCCTCACCAGGAGAATCCAGGGCCTTAAAAATCTAACATACACAGGCTCAAAGCCGTATGCCTCTACTCTGTTTCATACAGACTCCTCAGAGTTGACCTCTGTTTGGCATACAAGGCGATCTCGGACCCCGCCTTGATAGGACTGCTGCATATCTGCAAGTCAAGCTCCACTCGAGTAACCCGCACACGTGGGCTCAACCTGGTGTGTGACATCAGTAGGACTTGCTGGCGAGACAGAGTTGTGTCCCAGAGACTCCCCCATCTTGTGGAATAAACTCCCTCTCCACGTCAAGCAGAAGTACCTCTTTACCCCTTTTTAAGCACAATCTGGATAACTGGATGGGAAATAGAAAATACATCCCTGGGATTCCACCAGTGTCCCTGCTGGACAGAGGCATCGGATGCTGATTTGTCTGTGCATGGGCTAAACTCTTGGCTAAACTTATAAGGGCCTCAGGGCCAATAGCCTAGTAGCTTCCTATAATAGGTGGTGAAAGGACTGTCAAATGCCATGAATGAACGGATCCTGTGACTGCTGCCATGAATGAACGGATCCTGTGACTGCTGCCAAAAGAGCTGGTAAACTAAAGCAGTTCAAAGAAAAATGATTAGCTGACGTTAAGCATTTCTAAGTGCTAAAGTACTGAAACGTTTTATTTTTCTTTTGTTTATCTGATTTTGTATCTGACTTCTCCATTGCTGCTGTCAAGTGCGATACAGTGTCAACTGCATTACAACCACCCATGTCACAGCTCCAGTGAGACTCAGTTCAGCTATATCATGTATTACCAATAACAATACTAAATCCTCTTGTGTGTTTTCTGTCTATTTAAAATGCAAAGAAGAAAGTCGCAGATCCAGCCCAAACTGAGAAATATTACAATGCCAAATGCTGCTTTTCTAGATTATTTCAAAGTAATATATTATACTTTGCACTTAACCCCCCCCAACATGCCATTATTTCAGTGAAGAATGTACAGTTCAGACTCTGATATAGTGCTATATTGCTATTCTCTCTGATAGATAGCCAGCAAATCCAGTCAGATAAATACTACACACCGACGATAGCTAGCCTTCTGGAACTAGTTTACATGCACGACACACAAGCACACACACACACACACTCATGCAGATCTGCAGTCATTTACAGACATTCAGTATTATCTAGGCATTTCTGAAGTATTCCATTACAAAGAAACTAGGAAATCAACTACTTTTTTTTCTAAAAAGCACCACGAAACGGATATTCTTTCAAATTAAAAACAAAACTAGAATATACAATTAAAAAAGACCATTTTCTTAAGTGTTGTAATACTTTCCAGGGTGGACATTACCAATGATTCAGAGGTGGGGAGCCCTCGTACTACCCCTGGGCATTATGGCTGTGTATAATATGTATACACACACACACACACACACACATATATATATATATATATATATATATATATACATATATATATATATATATATATATATATATATATATATATATATATACATATATATATAGATATAGGTTTACTTTTATTTCACTGATTTGGCTTCAGTCAATTTTCACTAGTGCGAAATGGTAATTTCGCACTATGACAGAACAAATGCCACAATGTTGAAACCTGCAACAACGAATGCAAAACAGCATTCGCTGTTGTGAGTTTCGACAGTGTGATGCAGATTGCACTATAGTGGAGGTCGGGAAATGTACCCTTTCCCTCACTGTAGTGCTATTCCGGAGTTTGAATATGTAAGTAACAGGGGGGTGTGCAGGGGGGGGGCTTGCTGTTTACTGTGCAACACACAGTGATGCTGTTCCCGGAAGTGTGGTGACTGTTCAAAAATGTCGAAGTCGACATTCACAGTCACCACACTTCAAGTTTTTTTCTGTTCGTTATTTTGTATTTCGCTGTTTCGTTTCGGAATAACCACGATTCACCGTTGTGCAATTCGGGGAAAGAATAGTAAACCATATATATAGATTCACACAGATATACATTTGTTTTGTGTTATACATTTATATGCATGTATGCACATCTGTACATATGTGTGCATGTCTGCTTGTATTTACATGTTTACAAATGGAATTTAGTGCTGTGAAATACAGTGACTACACATTTAATGTAAGTGCCAGATTGTGTGATCGACAAAAATGCTGACCTCAGTATGGAATTGTTTAGTGAGTGTAGTGGGTTACTGTTAGTTGCATGTTTTAGTTGGGTTGTATCAAGTTGTTTTTTTCTTTTTTGTCAGTTTCTTGCAGTCTATTTTTTGTAGGGAATCGCTGGCAATGTGGTTCTAAGCGTGTGCAGGCAGTGATTTGTATCTTCAGGTCTATTTGTCCATTTCAATTGGTGCAACCATGGAGTTGGCATATTTAAGGCTAGGGTGTGTGGGAGGCTTGCCCTCTATATGGGGTGTGGAAGGGAACTTGTCCCCTGCAAAAAAAAAAAAAAAAAAAAGACTTTAGCTGATTCATTAAGACTTAGCATAATGGAGAAGCCTTAGGTATGCTGTTTTCTGCATTGTGGTAAGCTTTTCTGACTCGTAGACTACTGCATCTCATGGTGGCCTCATGGACAGAGCAGCATGATAATGCAGCAACTCAGAGGAAAGAATAATGATAGTTAGCCATATGCTGTCTACCAGAAATGTCAGCTGTTCCCAATTTGGTCATCCGTGCAATTCAGATATTTGCTTGACTGCATAAAATCTCACTGTTAGAGGAAAAAGTGAGCACCATTAAAACACTGTGGTCACCCATTTACTCCTACAGAATTACTTGAAATGCAAGTAAATTCAGCAAAGGTTTGAGGTTGAAGGGGTGTCAGTGTGTGTGTGTGTATGGATTTGTGTGTGCTTGTCTGTAGGGTCATGACCAATGGTGTGTCTATGTGTATGCACTCCTGCCTGGTTAATTGCACTACTAGGGTTAGGTGGGGATTTGAGAGTTTGGATGTCCACATAAGTGGTCAGGTCTATTGTGAGCATCAAAACACACAACGGCCAGCAAAATATGTCCCAAAACGCTTTATTTAGCTGACACAATCACATAAGGATATAAAAATATATCCCAAGCTCCAAACCGGTTTCGGTTTCACCTTCTTCAGTGGAGCACAAAAAATAGTAAAATAGAGAGAGCCAACACGAACATATGATACTATTTATAGTATCTGTTAAACATAGGATATCCAATCAGAATGCAGTAATATGGTCTAATAAGACCTTAAATGCCATAAAGGTGCATATATACATTCAATAATAAAAATAAAAATGAAAACAAAAATCAAAATTACATCCACATTATTATAATGAGGTTAAATAATATTGTGACACTAAGTGATGATTCTATGTGCTATACATAAAATTTATAAGTGTATAAACACTCATAAGCCATCAGGGTAGTGTAAATATATGGTTGAATTAAAGATGGTCATTAATGCCTGGGGGAAATAATGCACCCAAATGTATAATCCAATACTTCTCCTTTTGTGTCAAAATGTTTTCCCACCCCTGTTGGTGGCTTCTGTCACCAACAATCCGATCTATAATAGTGAACATAAATTTGGCCGTAGGGTGTTTAACTGTATGTTGATAGAGGGCATTAGTGATTTTCTTGTTTCTAATGTTACTTCTGTGTTCCCCTATCCTAATCCTCAACAACTAACCATGACTGGTAAAGAATTGGTTGGCACTTTCCCTTGCGGTCATTGTATGTCATGTAGTGAAGTACATAAAACTAAATCATTCAGCAGTGCCAATACCAGTAAGGTATATGATTTAAAGTTTTTTGGGAATTGTTCCATGAGTTGGGTCATTTATCTTGCTACCTGCCAATGCTCTGCATTTTATGTAGGAAAAACTTCTCGGTCATTGAGGATTAGGATAGGGGAACACAGAAGTAACATTAGAAACAAGAAAATCACTAATGCCCTCTATCAACATACAGTTAAACACCCTACGGCCAAATTTATGTTCACTATTATAGATCGGATTGTTGGTGACAGAAGCCACCAACAGGGGTGGGAAAACATTTTGACAAAAGGAGAAGTATTGGATTATACATTTGGGTGCATTATTTCCAGGCATTAATGACCATCTTTAATTCAACCATATATTTACACTACCCTGATGGCTTACGAGTGTTTATACACTTATAAATTTTATGTATAGCACATAGAATCATCACTTAGTGTCACGATATTATTTAACCTCATTATAATAATGTGGATGTAATTTTGATTTTTGTTTTCATTTTTATTTTTATTATTGAATGTATATATGCACCTTTATGGCATTTAAGGTCTTATTAGACCATATTACTGCATTCTGATTGGATATCCTATGTTTAACAGATACTATAAATAGTATCATATGTTCGTGTTGGCTCTCTCTATTTTACTATTTTTTGTGCTCCACTGAAGAAGGTGAAACCGAAACCGGTTTGGAGCTTGGGATATATTTTTATATCCTTATGTGATTGTGTCAGCTAAATAAAGCGTTTTGGGACATATTTTGCTGGCCGTTGTGTGTTTTGAGAGTTTGGTTGGCCGAGCAAAGCTTTGCGCGAGAGGTTTGGTGTTGCTTGTACGCCTATTGTGAGCATATCTGTCTGAAGAAGAGTACTATTTATAAAGTAAGAGGCCGGAGCAACTTGCTGCACTTTTTTGCATTTAGATTGAGACTGTTTTTGGTAAACTAAATATGTACACATTCCAGTCCTTGCTGGAGCAACTTAGTAGATTAGTGGATGAGGTGATATTAGTAGCCAGTTAAGTAAACAGGAAGGTGAGGCCTGAGGGAGGGTACTGGTAAGACAATAATGTATTTTGACTTAATGCCCTTTGGAATATCCGTGAATCTGTAAGGGGTCTACCACTAAGCCTTTTGGTACTGCAGTGATTACAAATTTACATTCATGAAGGTTACCAGCCACTTTTACAACTTTGTTTCTGTTGGACTGCTAGTTTGCAATCCACTGGTCAGTGCAGGAGTTAACATTACGTTTTTCTAATTTTTCTGTAATACCAGCATAGAGGATAGTGTTGAAAGCCTTGTCCAGGTTGAGATGAGCATTGTTTACTGAACAAGCTCTGTTTACCTCTTCTGTAACCCTGTCAAAGAAGCGTGTTAGTTTCAAGAGACAGAGGACCTACCATTTAAAACCTAACTGACTGGGGTCTAGATCAGTTAAATTGCCAAGGTCTGCATTGATAAGTACTGCTATGATACACTGCATGACTTTGCATATAAGATAATGTTACTGGTGGGTCTGTAAGTACCCAGGTCAGTAAAGGGGTTACCCTTGTGTAGGGGAGTTGCAGTGGTTGTTTTCCATGCCGCAGTGGATAGGCTGAGATTGAACAGTTTAAGTTGTTGCTCAGCAAATCCATACTTGGCACTGATTAGAATACAGCCTTGCATGTTTCCTGGTTTCATGGAAGTAATAATTTAATCTTTTGACAGGTATTCTTATACTTGTTCCAATTTAATTTGGGTAAACTAAATTTTCAGAGATAGTGAGGGCAACAGTGTGGATTAGTAGATGTAGAACTGTGTTTGTGTTTTAACTTTAAGAAGCGCTTCAAGGACAGCACATGCATATAAATAGTAAGCACGTGCTAGCTTTAGTGCCATTTTGCGAGTGCAGCCAGAGAGTGAGCATGTATGAGTATGATAGCTAGTTTGTTCATAAGTTTCTCTAAGTTAGTTATTAAGGCTCAATCCTGATGTGTTTGTAAATACATAATAAAGCTGCTTTAACAGAACCCAGAGAAGTTTGTCTGTTTTATCCTGACCTGATGAGCGACATGGTGTCAGAACCGGTATTGCAGAGACTTCTATCCAGAACTACGAGGTGCAGACTTAAAAGTGAAGGTTAACTAAGAGAACTGAGTATAAAAAAGGGCCAGAAACGAACCAAAGGTAATGAAAACTTGCATGAATTATTTATTTATTAAGAAGATAAAACAGAGCATTACAAGGGCACAGAACGCATTATTAAGCAAAAGAGAGGCACAGAAAGTTTATTACTTAAACAAAATGTTTAAAATTAAGATATTTGATAAAACAATTATCAGAAAAGCACATATGGGGTGTAGAATTACCACGGAATTGCAAAATGAGCACAAGAAAATTATAATGGGCATGAAAAAAGATCAAACGGGAAGAACGAATATAAAAAAGGGCACATTAAGCTTAAATAAAGTAAGGCGACTACATCTTTTTTGGCAAGATACTGTGTTTTGGCATAAACTACTATTTTGCATTGATTGAAGCTATTCAGGACATAACCAGAGTTATTTGAAGTAGCACAAAGTGAGTAAAAGTGTTTACAGTGTGTGCTTATTACTGTGCATTTATTCCAAAGAGTTTATTTTGTGCAAAGTGCAACTATTTCATAAAGTGCAGTCAAAATACAGTCATTTTGAAAAGTTTCTTGTGCTGGGTGTGTTTGCCGAGTGCTTCTTCCACTGTACAGCCATTTTGGGAAAGTTTCAGTGTGCTGTGTGCTGTTTATTCGCAAAGTGTAGTTACTTCAAAAGTTTTATTCCTCTGAGCTTCTTCTGCCCAGTTTATTCACACAGTGCAGTTATTTTGAAATATTTCTTACACTAACAGGTGAATTTTTTTTTTTTTTTTTTTTTTTTTTGCAGTACAGTGATTTCAAGAGTATTCTTGTGCCCAGGAGGCTTATTTCACAAAAATTCAGTTATTCAGAGGCTTGTTGTGCTATTGAGCATAGTTACAAGTTGTTGTAGTACTGGCATAAATTTCTAGCGTATGTATATGTGTGCATGTTTGTATAATTACAAGTGGACTTGGGTTGCATTGTGTTTTGCTGGCATGGCAGACAGATTTTGAAAACCATCACCACTTGTATTTGATCAGAATATTGCAGAGAATTGGAGAATATTTGAGCAAGAGTATGATATTTTTATACAAGCAGCTTATTCAGATAAAGATGCATGCGCCAAGGCATTTATTTTGCTAAACTTAGCTGGGTCAGAGGACATTGAAAGAGAGTGTTCATTTGCGTTTGCATCAGCAGTATATGAAGGAGAAGGGGAAAACAGTCACATTGTTATACAGGCTGAATCAAGGAAAGACCCCAAATGTTTGAAACGCAAATTCAGGGAAATGTGTGACCCCCATTACAGTAGAGTGGGAATTGTTTTACACAAGAAACCAAAAGCAAGGAGAAACTTTTGCAGTTTATATCACTGACCTGAAAAACAAAACTAAAATGTGTAGGTTTACTGATTTTAAAACATGAGTTAATAAAGGACAGGCTTGTGTGTGGTATTAATAGTGTAGCACTGAGAAAGGTTTGCTTCATGACAGTGATTTAGTGCTGAGCAAAGCTATTGAGATTTGCCAAATCCACGAAGTTACAGAAAGGCACACAAGTATTCTTGCAAGTGATAAGAGCGTGTTTTCAGCAGGCTCCAGAGCAAATGCAGACAGCATGCAACATGTGGTTAGCAGAAGCAGGCCTAAGCACATGGCAGCTGTAACCCCTGCAGGTGTATTACGTAAAACCCATAGTTTTCCAGCAAGTTCTCAGACTTAGGTCAGTGAGAAGGATATGCTCAGTGCAGTACAAGGATGAGTCAGCAAAACCCAAATCAAGCTTTATTGTTAACTGTCACAGTTGTGGTGCTAATCAGGAGTCTGAAAAGTAGCCTATGCAACTAGTACTCTTACCCAAACTGAAATGCAATATGCTTAAATTGAGAAAGAACTTTTGGCAATAGTATTTGCATGTTCAAAGTTTCACGATTATATTTATAGTCGAGCTATTCAGATTGAAACTGGTCACCAGCCTCTAGTCACTATTTTAAAGAAGCCTATGCATTCCGCTCCAGCGAGATTACACAGAATGATGCTCAGATTGCAAAAGTACAACTTCAAAATGGTCTGTACAAAAGGCAAGCTTCTTTATCTGGCTGATACCTTATCCAGATCACCCAGAAATACAACGGAACAGCTTAATGCAGAAAATTTTTACTCTGATTTCATGGAAGTGCATCATTTTTCTATCATGAGACTTGATGAGCTGAGAGATCATACAAAGATTGATCCAGTTTTGCAAAAGCTGAATTACTTCATTAATGTTGGATGGCCATCAAAGCAATCTAGTGTACCACCTGAAGTGCAAACTTATTTTCCTTAGAGATGAGATGTTGATGGAAGATGGCATTATTTTGAAAGATCCTGAAATTGTTGTTCCTGCTTCCTTACAACATAAATATATTCAGATTTTGCATCGTGGTCACCCAAGTTCCGAATCTAGGGCTAGTATTTTGGCCTACTCTAGCAAAAGATATTGATAAAGTACTTTCTTCTTCAGTATGCAATAATACTAAACCGCATGTACAAAAAGAGCCACTTCAGCTAATTCACGTTCCTGAACTACTTTGGTCAACGGTAGCCACTGATATATTTGAGTGGAACAATCACATTACTTAGTGTTGGTAGACTCTTATTCGAACTGGTTTGAGATCGATTTACTACCAAACCCAGGGGTCTGCAACCTGCAGTTCTGGAGCTGCATGTGGCTCTTTCACCATTCTGCAGTGGCTCCCTGTAGCTTTGAAAAATAATGGTCACTCTGCCACACACACACACACACACACACACACACACACACACACACACACACACACACACACACATACTGATCAAGTGATGGAGTTTAAATATCGCTCTTAGAAACTTGCTAGAATAACACGGTTTCTGCTGCCATGCTTTCCACACTTAATGAGTGCAATCAAGTGATCCCCTGGCAGCAGCAGCAGCTCCTGAAAGGTTTCCATAACTCTGTCTTACCACAAGAAATCTGGACAGGGCCACAAATAAAGGGGAGCAAAGGAACAAAAATAGGGATAGACTGTAAATATTGCTCTTATAAACTTCATTCTTTTATGTTTAGTATAATAACACAGCGTATAAAGTTTTATATATAGTTTATCTTCATTTTAACGGTCGAATAGGTTTTGTGGCTCCTGATGAATTTTATTTGCTGGGAGAGGGGCCAAAAATGGCTATTTTGATTGTGAAGGTTGCAGACCCCTGACCTAACCTACCTAATGTCCACTGCTGTTATCACCAAGTTGAAATGTCATTTCTCAGTCAGTGGTAGTCCACACAAAGTTATTTCTGACAATAGTGCCCAATTTACCAGTCAGTTGTTTCAGAAATTTGCAAAAGAATGGGACTTTGTATATGTTACTAGTAGTCCATAAGACCCACACTCAAATGGACTAGCTGAACGTGCAGTACAGACTGCAAAGCAATTACTAGAGAAGTCAAAGCATGTTAGTACCTATGTCTTTTTGAATTTTACTCGATCTCAGAAACATACCCGTGACGACATACTTGGCTCGCCTGCTCAGAGACTTCTATCTAGGCAAACCAGAACAGCATTGCCTTATAGTTCCAGTTTATTGAGGCCTAAAGCAAAGAGCAACGGAACAATCAAAGCCCAACTGTTCAGAAAGCATTCTTTCCAGAAGTCCAGCTAAAATAAATCCAGCAGATTTCTTTGTCCATTGAAAGAAGGAGAGACAAGGAGGATACAAATGGCAAAAGGTTTTGACCGGATTGGTGAAGTAACAGGTATATGTGCTGAGCCGAGATCCTACTTCATAGAATCTGAAGGTGTGAAGTACAAGAGAAATTGCAGACATCTCCTTCCTGTACCAGAATCAATATCGCAGCATTGTTCCTGTGATACAGACTCTAGATCTCAGAGCAATCTAGACAATGTTCCTGTTGCAGAACATGTCTTAACTTCTACTTCCATTCCTGATGTCCCCAAAGATGAGCATTCAGCAGAGACAGTCCCAGTTAGTAGACATAGTTCTAATTTTTATGTCACATAATTTGGTCGTATTTCCAGACCTAGTGTGAAATACACAGCAACTTGGACATAATTGTCTATATGTATTTAATTCTGTATAATTGCATGGCAAAGAATTATTTTTATCAATTGCATGTCAATTAATGTTGTCAATAATGCATGACTCATTTCTCAGAGAGGGAGGATGTAGAATTGTGTGTGTGTGTGTG
Organism: Protopterus annectens; assembly: GCF_019279795.1. Classification (NCBI taxonomy): domain Eukaryota; kingdom Metazoa; phylum Chordata; order Ceratodontiformes; family Protopteridae; genus Protopterus; species Protopterus annectens. The sequence goes on from NC_056730.1 coordinate 929,535,639, forward strand.
TGTGTGTGTGTGTGTGTGTTGTACCTTTAAGAAGCATTTCAAGGACAGCACATGCATATAAAATAGTAAGCACATGCTAGCTTTAGTGCCATTTTGTGAGTGCAACCAGAGAGTGAGCATGTATGAGTGTGATAGTTAGTTTATAGGTTTCTCTAAGTTAAAGTTATTAAGCCTCAATTCTGATGAGTTTGTACATAATAAAGCTGCTTGAACAGAACCCACAGAAGTTTGTCTGTTTTATCCTGACCAGACGAGCGACAGTAGGGATAAAGTTTGCACTGAATTTTTCTGCTGATTTATTGGCTGTATCCTTGGGACTGGAATGTGCAATATTATTATGGATGTGCTTAGTACATTGTTGACCATTCCTTAATTTCACGACATAGCTGGAGAAGGATTTGTAATTTCCTTTCTGTCTGTAGCAACCTTAAGCTCGTACTCCACTCTACATTTTTAGTAATACCGTTGAATTCTTTGTTGGCATGTTTCGTCGTGGTCTTGATGTTTTGCGGAATGAGGATTTCTTACTAGCTTTCATTATTTTCCTACTTTTTATTATACAATCTATTAATATTGGATTTCCACTAGATAAGATTATTTTTAAATTTACCATTATATTTAGGGCAGACTCGTACTGAGTTTTCTGTGCAGCTGTGCTGTTTAGGTGCTGGTAAAAGTCAGAGGTGAATGTGGCAGCTCTCTCAGGTGAGTGCATTTACAGGCAGGATTATTGGGAATTTTGCATAGATTTATTTACAAGCTTTAGTTTGCTATGGATAAGTACCTAAAGGCGGACTCATTTGTGGCGGTAGTGGGTTGTTAATACTGTGACTTCCCTCCTCTGGGCCGGTGATCAAGGAGCCTCAGTTCTCACCCTGCCACCAGTGGGCATTGTTTACTATGAATAAATAGGCACAGTATTTTCAGATGCAGCCCTCTGCCCCAAGTGCAGTTTCCCTTAAGAGCACACAGAGAATGCACACTCCAGTCGAGGGGCTGAGCTTTCTCTCCAGGCCCCAAATAAAACTCCCCACTGACCACTATAGAGCTGACTCCTTAGCCAGGTGTTCCAAGCAAAGTCCTCCACCACCCTCTCTGTGAAATCGGTGCTCTGTGTCTCTTTTCAAAGTAGCTGTCTCATACACACACACACACACACACACACACACACACACACACACACACACACACACACACACGAAAAAGGCTGGCATAGCTTATGCGCTCTGCCACCTCCACCCAGACTATAAGGTAGATTTGCTGCCGCCAGAAGCCATCTACTTTAAGGCTCTTATCAAGACACCCAGTTGCACTTTGTAAAACTAATACTTATACAAATAGTAGTGTTTAACCAAGCAGCAAGACTTTCAGCAACGTGAAGCCACAGTGCCACTAAATAAATGCTCTCAAAGGTTAAATGTTTTCTAAAAGACCAGCCACAATGAAAGATTAAGATATATTTAATAATAAATAATAAAAAACATGAAAATACTAAATATCTATTTACAATAAACTAAAAGAGTGATTTGATCACAGGAAATATAAAAAAAAAAAACTACACAGATGGAAAGACTCAGTCAGATACATAAAAAAAAAATAACTAATCTCATTATATATTTTTTTAACTGACTGAAGATTTACTGATGTTCTTCGTGTTTCACTGTTGCAGTCATCACATTTGGGTTATCTGCCTGCAGGTAGCCCTCAGTCGGCCTGAATACCAGAGTCTTGGGATTTCTGCGTCGGATGCTGTTGCTTCTTCCATGACGTCATGTCATCAGGGGTATAAAACATGCAGCTGACACCATTACATCAGCTTTTCTTGCCGTGCAGTGTCCGAAGCTGAAGCAGTTCTCAAGTGCTGGTCGGCCACCTCCTGAAATTTTCATTTTTCAAGATGAGGTTCAGAACTGAAGTATTCTAAAAGATAAGTACCCCGTTGGGGATCCTTTTTTCTTGCTCTAACCGATGTCAGAAAAAGTTAATAATTGTCTTGCCTGTGGAAAGCAAATACCTCACAGTGATTTTCGTTCTTACTGCATCACCTGTTTAGGCCCAGACCACGACGTTCCTCGCTGTAAGTTTTGAGCCTTGTTCCACGCCCGAACTATTCGTCGTCGGGCTGTTTTTGTCATTAAATTCTTTTGCTCTCATTCTCCGTATTCCAAATTGGCTTCGATAAGCCATCTGACTACGGATCTTCTGAAAAACGTAAGGATAAAGACAGACCGCATAGGTCCAAAACTGCCGACGAAGCTTCCGTTAAGCTAGTCGCCAGTCTGCCGGTACTCAGTGAGGTGCTTTCGCAGCCCCTGATACCCGCTTCTACAAATTCGCAGGCCTCTACTGATACCCATTCGGAGTCCGGTATGCCGCGAGATGCTTCTTCAACTGTGGAACCTGCTGATGTCTCTACCTTGGATGGGTCTGGAGCCGCTGTGCAGGCACCGGCTCCTGAGGGTGTATTCAGGCCTTCCGATTTTCATATTAAACCGACGACTTCATTTCAAACCAAAAATACCGAATTTCTCAGGCCCAGAGTTCGCACTATGCCTAGGAAACCGGCGACCAAAGCGCATTCTCAGGCCCACGTGCCTCAGAAACAAATGCTTAGAATGGCTGAAGAGCTTATTACTTTAATTAGGGAAGCCATCCTTCCCCCTCAAAAAGACCAAGAACTGATTTTCCTTCCGATTCTTCAGATCATGAGTCTGTTGACTCTGATCCTTCTGATTACCAGGGCATACCCTTATCTACCTATGAGGATTCTGATGCAGAGGATTCCATTCCGTCTGCTTCCCGACCAGCAGATTTTTCCTTTGGTGAAACCCCTGCATACCCTTAGAGAGCATTTCCGCTGGGAGTGCCAGGACTACCCACAGTCCAAAAAGAGACTCAGGGAATTTTTAAACTTGCCTCAGCACAGGCCTCTAGCCATCTCTCCTGTTCTGGAAATTGTAGATGATGTCTTCTTGGAATCCAGCCTTACCCCTGATACTTTGCCTCCAGCTCCCAGGAAACCTGACAGGTACTACAGAGTACCTGACTCCCACAAATTCCTCTTTAAGATTCCTACTGCAGATCCAGAGACCATTTCCCAGGGACCTAAAGGCATTAAGGCTACAACAGCCAAAAACCCTACCCCTTCAGACAGGGACTCTAGGGCTTTAGACAGATTGGGTAAGAAGGTATACATCTCTGCTACTCTTGCCATCAGGGCTTTAAATTGCCAGTTTCATATGTTAAAGTATCAGCAACATATTATGGAGCTAATTAAACAGAAAATGATGTTGATTCCTGATCATGCAGAACATAAAGATTTACAAGAGTTAATGCATTCTGCTAACCAAGTTGGAAAACATACTTTGCAATGTGGTTTTGATGCCTTAGAAGCATCTTGCAGGGCTGCTGTCACTGGGTCTGTTTTTAGAAGGCATGCTTGGCTTAAGGAACAAATCTTGCCAGACCATGTCAAAGTAAAATTACTAGATGCACCATTAAACCAAGAAAGCCTGTTTGGCAATAAAGCAGAATAAGTCCTCAAAAAGATGGAGGAAAAAGCTACGTCTATGCAAGCTGTTAAAGATTTCCTACAGGTACAGCCACCTAGATTCAGTAGGCATTGACCTTCTAAAAGCTGGTCCTTTCCAGTCCCTCCCAGACCTTCTCAGTCCAAACCCAGGGGCAGCAGACCACCAAGATTACAGTCTCAGGGTATGCACAGATCTAAGCAGTGGAGTGCTCCCACTGCTAAAACAGGGATGAGTAAGCCACCATCCTATGGTAAAATCTCTTATCCTTAACCCTTCCAAGCCTTGCCTAAGTACTTGCACCCTTAGAAAGAAAACTTGCCCTGCGTGCAAAAAACTGGGAATACATCACCCAGGACGGATGGGTCTTGAACATTGTATCCCAGGGATGCAGATTCTACTTCCACTCACTGCCATCCCCAAGCGGATGGCCACACCTCCCTCAAAACCAGTGGGCAGAGGCCCAAAAGCAAGTACTTTTTCTTCTCAGTATCAAGGCTATTCAACCTGTCCCAGCAGAGCAAAGGGGCAATGTTTTTACTCCAGACTGTTTCTGGTACCCAGAAAAGAAAACTCTTGGCGCCTTATCCTGGATCTGTCTATTCTCAACACCTTCCTGGTGGTTCCAAGGTTCAAAATGCTTACTCTCCAACAGCTGCTTCCTATGCTAGCCAATGACTCCTTGCTAGCCACCCTAGACTTAAAAGAAGCTTCTCTTCACATCCCCATAAGGGAATCTTGCAGGAAATATCTACGTTTCAGAGCAGGCTCTATGCACTATCAGTTCTCTGCATTTCCCTTTGGCTTATCTACTGCGCCCAGGGTATTCACAAAATGCCTAGCTCCAGTCATTGCATATTGCAGTCAGAGAAAAATTCCAATTTACCCATACTTGGACGATTGCTCGATTCAGGCGGACAGTCAGGAATTGCTACTCCAGCACCTGACATTTGTAAAGAGACTTCTAACTTCACTGGGGTACACCATCTATGGAAAGAAATCAAATCAGGTACCCAACCAACAGATTGTATTCCAGGGAGCAAGCTTGAACACAACTTCCCAGATGGCATTCCTCACTCAAGAAAAACAAATTTATTTGACAAACTACTTCAGTCTACTAGCCACCAAAACCCAGCTATCTGCAAGAAAAATACTGCAAACCCTAGGGTTCATGGCCTCTTGCGTTCTACTAATTCCATATGCAAGACTGCATATGAGGAAACTTCGGTGGTACTTAAAAGTCTCTGGTGTCATCATTCTCAGGACCTGGAAACAATGATTCCTATCATTCCTTTCCTAAGGGCAGAGTTCCTTTGGTGGGCAGAGGCCTGCTACCACAACAGAGGACTCCCTTTCACTCAACCCCCTGCCGCCCAAACCCTAACAACTGACGCATCAGACAATGCATGGTGGGCTCACATGGCAGGACACTGTATTCAGGGCAAATGGAGCCCAAAGCAAATGCACCTGCATATCAATCAAAAAGAAATGTTAGCTGTACAGAATGCTGTGACAGCCTTCAAATGCCTTATTCTTCCAGGGCAACTATTGATAAAGACAGACAACACCACAGTTATGTGGTACATAAACAAGCAGGGGGGAACCCATTCCTACCCACTCTGCAGGTTAGCCATGGCTCTTCACAGACATTGCGTCTCTGGCTGCATTCAGACCTGTGAGATAAAATTCTCTCTTTCCTCATACAGGTTAAACTGCTACAACTTAGTACAGGCATCATTTTCAAATCTAGGTGCTTAGGATTTCCCTCTCTCTTCCCCCCTTGGCTGACCTGGTGTGACTCAGTGTAAGTTTCTTCATAGTATGGAGTTTTACTGTTTTTTTGTGTGTAACTGAATGACCTGATGCTAAATTCTGATTCTGCACAGACTGTGTTCTATTTTTGTTTCAGAAGCTCTAAGTAGCTAGTGACTTTACTGAATTTCTGTGGTAATATTTGTGTTTAAACTGAACCTGTACCCAGAGAAAGTGTATAATGAGAGCTACTACTTGCTGCATATGTTTTTAATGTTTAAATTGCACACACACATTGAAGAAGTCCTTTTATGACCCGAATAACTTGTGCTAGCTTTACCTGAATTGCTTTTACTGACAATTTTCCAGTTGTACAATTGTGCAATTTAGTTTTACTGGTATATCTTTAAAATATGACAAGTGTTTGTTTATTGCATTGCTCGCTTGCTAAGGTTTCTTAGCTATCAATCTTAATCTATTCTGAAGTGTGCTACTGTACCCCCCCAAAAAAACTTTCTGAATGTACAATTATAAAATAACTGCCTGTTGCTGCCTTAATGCTTACCCTAGAATCTCTGCTTTTCTCTTTTCCTAGTTGAACTTCACATTTAACTGCACTAACAAACTGCAGTTCCTGAATAACAGTGTCTACAGGATTGCAATTGGAAAACACAACAAAAATTGTTTCTCCCAGCAATTAATCAGAGTAGGTTACACACACAAAAAGCATTTGTTAAGCTTTCTCTTACAGTGCTGTGTAATTAAGCAAGTCACCATTTTGGTCAGCCATAGGGCTCTTTTCTACTTGAGTGTTTGCCTCCTTCCCTTGTAACTAAAGTACACTGACTCTTACATTTGTCACTCTGACCCTAATTTTTACAGGTATAATTTATACCTTTCTGGCTTTCTAACACTCAGACATAGATTCCTGTTGAAAGTTTTACTTGTCTGACATTTGAACAAGTAACCCTTGTAATAATCCTCAAAATGGTATGCTGTTGGTCTGTCTTTCCTGCTAAACATAAGTAAAATTAAAGTGCTGAGTGCAAGTAACATTACAGTGCTGACTGCAGATTTTAGACCCTTACATTCAACTTACCTCTGGTGTGGTGTCAGTCAATCAAGGTATTCTTCTAACCACTCCTACTGCCTTCTCTTTTCCCCCCACCCCCCTCTTTCCTCATACAGGTTAAACTGCTACAACTTAGTACAGGCATTGGTTCATCCCTGCTCCGCTTGCCCTCGCTTCGCTCGGGCTTGCTTTGCACCCCACCCTGCCCCCAATACCTCCCGCGCCTGGTGCTGCTACATTTATTGGTACTAGACAACACCCCACTTTTTTAAACCAATCAGTAACAACTTATCACTCAACTGCACCACTCTCAACCTGATACCACCAGTCCTCCAACTCTACTGTTCCTTTTGCCTAAGTTTCAAGTACCAGTCAGTAGGTATGCTATCACCCAAAATAGTCTTATTAACTCTACTTCTGCCCGTTTTACTCATCCCATATCTCGTAATCGCCTACGAATATCAGGATCACCCAGATTTCCACTACCCTAAATTCCAAACATCCATCCCATCTACAACAGATAATAATGCACCCTTACTCACTCCCCTCATGCTTACCTCCTTAACCCCTAAATACTACCATCTTACTAGACCTAGTTACTTTAGTCATAAAACTAGACACTATTTCAAAACTTTATTCAAAATCTTAAAACTCATACTCAGGATAAACTACAACCAGACAAAGGATGGCGATATCTACCCAAACCCTGGTCCATCCCCACCTGTTGGCCCTAATTCCCCTACTATATCCCCTACCACCATAGCTCCAACAAATAGACCTCCTAGCTCACTGCTGGCCTGTCATCTAAACATTAGGAGCATAAATAACAAGACTCAGCACCTGCATGCCCTCTTAGTTGTTCATTTACCAGATATATTATGCCTAACAGAAACGTGGCTGAAGCCTGCCACCAAGGACCATGAGATTCTGCCACCAGGGTATAGTATGTTTCGACTAGACCGTACCGCCAGAAAGGGTGGTGGGGTAGCCATACTTTACAAGTCTACCCTATCTGTCAGCATAGACACCCAACAACCACCCCAGTTCAATAATGCTGAAATTCTTATCTCAAAACTACAAATTAACAAAAACAAAAATGTAAACATTGTCTGTGTCTACATTCCCACAGGGGGGAACACAGAAACCTTAGAAGACTTCTTATATTTGTTATCCAATAACCACCCCCAAGAAACAATTGTTCTTGGGGATTTCAACATTGACTGGAACACTTGCTCTTGTGAAACCCCCACAACCCACATAAATCTCTATGGATTTACTCAAATCGTAACCTTCCCCACCAGGACAGGAAAACCCAATAACAAGGAAAGTACCCTAGACTGGATACTCTTCAATACCCATCTTCAATCTTATAAATCAGGCACTTTGCCTTATGACCCAAGTGACCACCGTCTCAGCTATGTAATCAAGCTAAAAGTAGACTGCTCCTACTAACCCACCTATAGAACATTAAGAAACAACAAGAATTTTATTCTCACCAAGTTTCAAAATGAACTTAAGGTGTGCAACTGGTCAGTACTAAAAAGTCTCCCCCTAGATGAAGCAGTAGCATACTTTAACACCAAATTCCTTGCTATTCTTAACTCCCATGCTCTCAGCTGCTCTATTAGAACCAAAGTTAATATTGCACCATGGCTTTCTAAAGATACCAAAACCAAAATTTCACTCAGAAACAAAGCATGGGCCACCTACTGAAAAACAAAAGCCCCACTTGATCAGCTTAGATTCAGACAGCTAAGCAATTCACCAAAAAATCCATAACCTTTGACAAAAAGAACCACTACTACCATCTACTGCAAAAACACCAAAACAAACCTCAAAAGTTCTGGGCAGGAATAAACAAACTACTCCACCCAGGCCAAACCACCACTCCACCCCCCTCAGCTTCCCAACAAAAATCCCCAGTAGACATTGCTAATAACTTCAGCAGCTTCTTCACAGAGACTATCCAGTCTCTAGCCAGCCAACTCTCTCCCAATGGCTCTAATTCTAATGTAGCCACACCCAGTACTCAAACATACTTCACCTTCCAACCTGTTCCTGCTCGACTTATTCATGCCCTACTTAAGAAACTAAGACCCACCACCCTGGCTGCCGACCTCCTCCCAGCAGACTATCTGCAAAAGGCTGCAGACACCATAGCCTTATCCCATCTCTATCTTGATTAGCAGAGCTATATCAGAAGCTACTGTACCTACTATATGGAAAATCTCCCATGTCATACCTCTCCATAAAGGAGGTAGTTCCACTGAACTGTCAAACTTTAGATCCATAGCTATTCTGTCACCTCTAGCTACAATTCTGGAGAAGTGTATACACATACAGCTCATGCACTACCTCACACAGAACAAGCTGTTGTCCAACTTTCAGCATGGCTTTAAGCCACACCACAGTACTACTTCTGCCCTCCTCTCTTTCTCTAACGTCATTAACCACAACCGCAATAATAACAAACTATCTTCAGCACTCTTTCTAGATCTATCCAAGGCTTTTGACATGGTTGACCACAAAATGCTTATAAATACCTTAAAGGCCTTCTCCTTAAACAACCCTGCACTGCAGTGGTTTCAATCCTACCTGCAGGGCAGGCGACAGGCAGTCCTATGGCAGGACAAGCTATCATCTCCCTACCAATCACATTAGGAGTCCCCCAGGGCTCAATACTAGGACCCCTTCTTTTCTCCATCTTTGTCAACGACCTTCATTCAGTCATCTCAGATGCTACCTGCATTCAATATGCAGATGACTACACCCTGATTTGCTTTGACACCTCACCAGCTACTTTATTCACATTAACCGAAATTATCTTCAATACAGTGGAAAAATGGCTCTCCAATCAACATCTAATCCTAAACCCCAACAAAACTAAGTTGCTCCTCTTGTCCCCCACATGCAGGTCCCCCTGCCAGCCTTCAACATAACTGCTAACAATGGCACTATCATCTCCCCAGAAGCCCAAACTAAACTACTGGGTGTCAGTTGATAACAACCTGAAGTTTGATGTGCATATCAATCAAACTATCAAAACCATTAATAAAAAACTTGGCTCTCTTTACAGAATCAAATCTTTCCTTACCCCACTTGCTAGAACTGCAATTGCCCATTCCCATCTGCTATCAACTCTTCTCTATGCCTCACCTCTGTTCTCCAACTTAAACAAAACAGATCTTGATAAACTATCATCCTGCTATAACCACATTGCCAGATTTGCTACTGGCGCAGCCTACCGGACACACCACTGTCACAACCTAAATCGCCTAGGATGGCTTGAACTGCCAAGCCTACTGCAGTTCAACCAGCTAATAGTGGCACATAAGGTCCTTTACCAACCAGAAAATACACCTGCACTAAAAAAATATTATCAACCCCTACACCAGCACCCAGCCACTGCGATCATCCACTAGACTCCTAGTTCAAACATACAAATCCAACTAGTCAGCTGAGGACTCTCTGTTTGCCAACTCTGCTGGAAAAATATGGAACAGACTCCCAGCTGACTTGACCCTAGAACCCTCACTAACTCAATTCAAAAACAAACTCAAGAAATACTTCAAAACTCATTGGTTATGTCCTTGCACTAACCCCAACTAGTGACCTCTCTTTTTCTTGGGTGCCTTAGTTTCAACTACTTCTAACTTTTTTCTACCACTCCCTTTCAGGAAGGGTCAATTGTATAACTGCTGCTCAGTGTGTCTTAAACCTGCATGTAATGTTATGTATGCTTAACTTTGAAAATAATGTTATGTTTCGTAAAGTGTTTTTAAGATGTACTATATGTGCTAAATGCTGGTATTGCTTATGACTGTAATCTGCTTGAAACTAGCATTTACTAAATGTTCAATGTGTATTATTATCTTGGAGCTTTTCTCCCCGGGCCTCCGCTGAAAATGGACATGTATCCAGTCGGACTATCCCGGTCAACAAATGTAAAATAAATAAATAAATTAAATGACTGTTTAGGCCATAAAGATTTTATTTCGGGCTATTTTTCTTAAGGTTAGCTGGGCTGAGCTTAACCCCTTCCAGTATCCTCTGTTAAAATGTATACACTTCATCAGCTACAACAATACAGTCTAACATACATGTATATTTCTTTTTTTGTCTAGCAGGAACCACTGTTGATACATTTTTTAACAGGCATCTTTACAAATAGATTTTAACACAAGCATCTGTACAAATCATTTTGATAGTCAAATGACATATAATTCTTTACAAACCTCCAGCTAGCTATGTTGGCATATATTACACATACTCTGCCCTACTACCCCTAGCACAGCTGGCACTATTGCATATCATCACACATACCATCAGGTGTGCCAGATAAGATAACTGATTTATGGTTAGATTTAACTAGAGATGATGAAGTGTGGGGTGTGGTACCAGCAGAAGCTAGGTTGGTTAGGACCAGGACAGGGCATTACTGCTGCTGATGGGTAGTTGTACAGTTTACTTTGGTATTAACATGGCATAGGAAATGCTGAGCATAACCATTTTGTGTGTGTCAGACAGTGGTTAGGTAACTGAGGTCCCCAGCAAGGTTTTTGGTTTGACATTGAATCCCCAGTGGTGTTAAGGTAATTTCTGTATTCTCCAGGCAGCACTGATGGGAATCTGTAATTAGCAACAAAGTAATAGCTAGATTTCTTAAGAGTTATTTGGATCTCTTGAGTTCCAGGTTAGGGTTGTGGTTAATCTGACATAATGTGATGGTGTTTCTGAAAAATACAGATACTTCCTTAAAAAATAAGTCTTGTAAATCCCACCTAGCTGGAGTGGATAAGTTGATCTACATCTTTTACACATTTTTTCTTGGAGACTGTGAGACTAACTGCTTTGACTACTGGTGACCAGTTGTACCTGTGTTAGTTATGCATTTGCAGAAGGCTAGTTTCTTGTCATTGCTGGATAGCAGACGTGAGGCTTTATTTCAGGTTCAGACTCTGTGAATCTCTTTCTACATGGAGTGCAGTAGGAGAACCTTCTACTTTGTCTCAGTGGTTATATACAGATGTGGTAATACACAGCAGACCTTCCAGGTCTTGCAGCTTGTGTAATACTGACCACTTTAAGCAGACGTGGATATGAGGTTGTGCAGATTTATAGTCTGCCTTTAGCCAGTCTTTGTTGAACATAATCGATGTGCTGTAAAAACAATTCTGAAATCCTGCATAATCCAATGTACAGTCCTTTTTGTTTTCCTTCATATCTGTACATGGAGTACAGGAGGTTGTTCTGCCACCTGCAGGTAATCTATATTCAAAACCTTCTTAATCTGTTGTTTTGTGAAAAGATTGTAACAGAGTTTCATACATTTATATACTACCAGAATGTAAATTCATAGAGTTTCTGTTGTACTGCAGATTATTCAGTACATTCCGAGTCTGTACTGTAATCATGAAGTGTTACTGTTAGCAGCTACTGTATATTTTTATTTAAATCTTTTCTAATTCAGTATTGCCTGTGAAAATTGTCTCATTGCTTTGGGCCCAGTGAATTGATTATCTTTAATAAAATATATCTACATGTATGTATATATGTGGCAGAAGACACACAATGGTTAGATATATCCAGAAATTTTGCATTTGTACCTTCTGCCTTTTTTGATGCAAGTGCAAATGTGTATACTGTTTAACCAGTGAATGCATATTTATGGTGTTTCCTATTGTGTTGCACTTATTTTCCTTAGAGATATTTTTCTACATTTTGCTTAATTTTTTAATTTCTGGATTTGTGATAGTTCGTTGCATCTCTCGTAATGTGGTGTGCTGTGCAAGAAAAGTTGTAAATCTGACATGTATGTCATTTGGTAAGAACAAGCCAAACTAATGAAAATAAGGTTTTCATTGTCTGCTCTTTTATCTTTCAGTCTTAATGAAGCTGTTCAAAATCAGCTGTACAATGAAGCATTCATAGCATATTTGGAGCTCTGATAAAAATAAATACAAATTTCAACAAGCTCTTTTAATAGTCGCATTATAGCCTGCACTGCTATTTTTAGAACATTTTTTTGTTTTGCATCATTTGTAGCTTGAGACAGCTTTTTCTTTTTATGTTTGTCTTAGTCTTTGTCTTTTGGCTTTCCCCGGGTTAGGCCACAGCGGAACTCCGGTCCACTAATGATTGGCAGTGAATTTTTATGGTGCCGAGTTGCCAGCCCAACACCCAACCATCAAAGAAGGCACACCCATTCACGCACGCACCTACCTGCATGTCTTTAGAAACATCACTTGACCACGGGGAGAACATGCAGACTCCAACACAGAAGGCGCTCCAGCCGAGAATCGAACAGGAGAACCTCTTGCTGTGAGGCGACAATGCTAACCGCTGCACCACAGCGGCCACTTTCTTTTCATGTTTGTAAACATGATTAATAAGATTGAATGATAAATTAATGTACATTTATGCATATTATATTGAAGTGTTTTCCTTTCTTGTAGGCATTAACTGAAAGATTGGCTTCAAATATCTCACCGAGCTTGCAATGTTAGTTTAGAGCTTCCACTGAGGTACCTTTCCTTACTGGTATTCAGGTATTTGTGTGCTTCAGTTATTCATTTATCGAACAGTTATTTTCCTTAAATGTGGGAATACCTCTCAACTGTCCAGACTTTTGCAGAATGTTCATATTTTTGTCTCATGTTTGGCATGTTACACAATTTTTTTTTGTTTGGCAAATTATTGAGAGTGAAGCTGGAAAATAGATGTCTTACCCTTCAGAAAATTTGTGCTAATGCAAAACCTGTTATTCTATCAAATTTCTAAGTTTGTAAGAGTGATATTTAAAAAGTGCCCCTATTTTTTGCCTTTTGTCCCCCCATTATTTATGTCTTTGTCCAGATTTCTTGTGCTAAGAGGTTGAAAGGTATGTATGGGATGGATACTTGTGCAAAATGTATGGGTTTCTTTTTTTCACTTGTTTTTATACCATTATAGTAATATGTTAAGTATTTTTATACTTTATATTTGTAGATTAATATTCTTCATTGTTAGTGGCAATAATAATTCTTTTTTTCTTAATAGATGTCATTTAAGATAAAAGAAGATGAAGCATTTTGTCTTGGAGAAGAGTTGTTTCAGAATTATTGTTACGAGTTTATCAAGCATTCAGAAAAGATAGGCGATGGATGGGAGTGGAAAACGGTTAAGGTTTGATTATTTCTAAATTACTGAGTAATTCTATAACTTTGATAACTTTTTTTAGTCGAAGCACCAAAGTAAGAATTAATTTCAACTTCACAGTTAATGAGGTGTATGAGAAGAAAAAAAAATGTTTAAGAGAAATATTGCATGAAGTTAATGACATCCAGAGTGAATAACCTAGATATTTTTCTTTATATAGATTGATGTATGCCTTGAACTACAGCTGAAGTAGAGTTAAAATTCTAACAAAATAATGTGTTCTAGTTTGCAACATTAAAAAAACATGTATGCATGAACTAATACATTAGATAATATTAAAACAATTATTCTTGTTATTTTGAAGATTGACTGATTCATGTTTTGAAGTTTTTAACACCCATGCGTGCCGACCCTTAAGTGCTTAGATATTTTATGTTACCAGTGTCTTAAATTACCAAGTGCAGTTTTCATGTTTTAAATACCTTTTGATCATGGGTGCATTTTTAAGATTAGGTGATAAATTGATAAGAATCGCACATAATAACCAATAGAACAATCTACTACATGATTATACAACCTGTCTACTACATGCTTATACACCCTGTTATCAGTAATGACCTATGAAATGTACCCTGATTTTTCAGGCTCTCTGGCTAACCTGACCCCCCCCCCCCCATACACTCTTCTAGCAAGTACATTTTCCCTGTCTTTAAAGTCTTGTTTTGCAGAATGGCCTGAAAGGTCTTGTTGAGTAGAATTCACACCCCTTCTCCTTCAATGTCCCATAAGAGAAAGCCACTAACTACATCACTACATCCTAACCTACATAATTTTTTTATGTTAATTTTCTTGGAAATCTGTTTCTGTAAGCCAGATAATATCAAAATTATTTTTTTTCTTCAGGACTTGCCAACTATTAGCATCCCACCCCTGTGGGCTAATTACCCTTTTTCAAATTTACCTCCCATTGGGAAAAGGATAGCATTAATTTTCTCGACATAGCTATTACTAGTGGGGATTTATCTTAAGGCATCCTTCTCTTTTAGGCTAGTAGTTAGGGCAAGAAACTGCCAGTAAAAGACCATCATTTTTTTCCTAAACCTTTCCCTTGGCAAGAGTAGTCATCCTGTACCAAAGCAGAGGTCATTAGTGCTGGGACAAGTGTTGTATGCATGCTTAAAGATTAACCAAATCCTTTGCTACAGAGTAAAGCAGTTTGTGCTTGGTTGGCTGGAGATACTTTCAACAGGTCCATGATGTTATAGAACTTGTTTTCCACTAGGTGGCAGTGGTGCAGTGAGTGAAACTGCTGCTCTCCCCTTAAGACCATAACAATCTTAGTGTCAATTTATTAACAAATCCTTGCTCTTTCTAATCCTGCCTATTATAAGCTGGTAAATCACCAAGTTAAAAAGTCAATCCCAAGAAAGGTGTGTTTGCCATAAGGAGCTGTGTGTGTGTGTTAACTGGAAGTATACAAAAAGGTGCTGTAGGCCTGAATGAGTTAATTGTAATATACGGGGTGAGACACCAGCTTAGATTGTTATTAAAGTTAAAAGGGATGTAGTTTTGATCATGTCAAAGTTTTTTTTAAACAAGAGGTAGACAGAATGAAACACTTCTTTAATCTTTAATATGTAGTGCTAACAGTTCTTACCTGCATGATTAAGATGACAGGACACATCACCAGTATGCTCAGATCATCATTTCTTCCATCTCCTTGCATGCTCACATATGAGTTTAGCAAAGAGAAGAACCTAGTAGGGAAAGTAACAAAAGTTAATGAACCCTGCATACCTTCAGTCACCACAAGTCCCATTTAATGTCTTCTTAGATTCCTTAATTGGCTTGCAGTGGGTTGTCTTACACTTGGTTGAGCTGTGTTTCAGTAGTAATCTTTTATTATACTGTATTTTTGGCAGTCTGGCCAATTGTGTCAGTCTGCTTTACAACATTTTTCCTCACTGTTGTGTGACCATTGAGTTACTATATTTAAGAAAGGGAGGGTAGGGTGATGTCTTCATGAATGAAGTTACTTGGAATCCCAGTACACGAGACATGTTAAGCTGAAAACTACTTTCGATGAACTTGATACAAAACCTCTTTTGAACAGGGCCACCTTCCTTACCTCACTAACCTATACATACTATTTCCAGGGTTGCACAACACTGGGAAGAAGGGTAAACTCCAGATGTGCTGAAAATTGTTTTCAGCATAACCTATTCATGGTATTGGGGCATACAGTGTTAATCCCTGAATAGCTGTAATATTCCCAGGAGAGTGTGTGTGTTGGGCGGGAATACAGTTGGTTTAGAGTCTGATTTCCATTTTCTAGTAATTTCTTTTTTGGCAGCTGTAATGATGGGAGGTACTGTCAGGCATGCCAGGAAAACTAGGGCACTGGATGTGTAACATATGCCAGCACAGCTAGCTGAAAATTTGTAAAGAATTGTATGTCATTTGTATATCAAACTGATTTGTACAAATGCTTGTGTTGGAAATGTATTTGTGAAGCTGCTTGTGTTAAAATGTATTAACAGTGTATCCTGCTGGAAAGCAAATACATGTACGTGCATTACTTTAACTCTTTAAATGTATATATTGTAACCGTGGATACTGGAAGAGAAGAGGTTAATCTCAAAATTCAAAAATAGTAAGAAATTAAACTACTGGGTTTAGCCGATAAAGATATTATCTCAGTTTTGAATGAAGTCAGAGATGCAATGTCTTTAAGAAGTATGGTTTATTAACTCCTGTAGGAAGAAGGGAAATATTTTATGGTTTTAAGACTTCCAGCAGCTGCACCAGGTCTGAGCAATGTTGTTGTGTGTGTGTATTATTAACACATAGGTGTCAAATCCTGACTGCTTCTAATGATTGGGGATAGTGCAGGAAATAGTCAAATGACCAGATGTGTGTGATGTCATTCTGTAAGCCAGAAATAATAATTAGATATTAGTAGTAGATTGCTCTCAGTATTCTGTATTCTGTCTTGGATTTGACAACAAAGACCACTCACCCACTTCATCTTGCCTTTACACCCATAGTGGGAATTGTAAGGACTTTATCATTGACAGGGTTTTGTTAGAACACGGAGGGGATATTAGTAATAAGGTTGCCTTATTGGAGACGAAGTGGCAGTTGAGACTCAATGCCACTAGGTTCCCTGGCATCAACGACCATATTTTCAAAGTACCTCAAAGCCTGTCTTGAAATTCAAAGCCAGCATTATATAATAAACCTGTGGATAGGTACTGCAGTGAAACAAGAAACAGGAAAATGAAAAAATCTCTATTCACTAATTAGTTTTGTATTTAAAGGTTATACATATTTTGGATAAACATTTATTGGTTGTAGGGTGAATGGAAGAAGTTTATTAAGTAAAGAACTGGTTTGGCAACTCGACCAGAGCAGCAATTTTCCAGGTATAAATAAATATCCTGACAACACTTCTGGCTTTACCAATTTTAAACAAATGTAATACATGGTAAATATACATACATTTAATATATGTTCATGTTTTTATATTTATTTTTATTTTTAGTCCAACAAATGTTATTTTAAGATGGGATACAAAATGTTGGATTTTTGGAGAGCAGTGAGAATGTTATGTTGTCTATTAAGTCTAATTGCATTCAATTAAGTAATTAATTTATTGGATAATTAGGTGATGTAATGTATACTGAAGATATATAATGTGTGTCATTTATTTGTAACACTGACTCTGAGGAAGCCATTGATTTGGTGAAAGCGCTTAGTTCTTAGTGAATAAATGGAATCTCTTCCAAAGCTTGGCGTGGTTGCTGAGTGCTTTTGAGGCTGTGACAATTGTCTTAATTTACTTCACTATCCTTGTTTTTGGATTTTCTTTTTTGTATGTATATATATATATATATATATATATATATATATATATATATATAAACTAAAAATGAACTGTGACAATAACAGCATTCAAAAAATAGTAAATCACACCAACAACTCTTGTAGTACTTTAGCGCTTTCATCTTATTTATTATCAAGACTTCTTCAGAAAGACATGTTTCACAGTTATGAAACATGTCTTTCTGAAGAAGTCTTGATAATAAATAAGACGAAAGCGCTAAAGTACTACAAAAGTTGTTGGTGTGATTTACTATTTTTTGAATGCTGTTATTGTCACGAAGTTCATTTCTTAGTTAAAATTTCTTCTCTTTGTTCATTATTTTTTGAGTGCGGTTAATTTTAGATATATATATATATATATATATATATATATATATATATATATGCATATAAAATAAGTATGACTACAATAATGAAATGTGTTCCACGGTAGTGGTGCTGCGGTAGCATTGTCTCCTCACAGTAAGAAGCTGTCTGGTTCGATTCTCAGCTAAAGCGTCTTCTGCGTGGAGACATGTGTGAATGGGCGTATCTTCGTTGAAGTTTGTGCGTCAGGGCTGGTAACTCGGCATGTAAAAATCAACTACCAATCATTAGCGGACCGGAGTTCCACTGTGGCGACCCCTAACTGGGAAAAGCCGAAAGACACAAACATAATGAAATGTGTTGTTTCTTGTAATAGTTTTTAATTTAAGTAAACAGGCTGTGGAGCACTGGTCATTTAGCCCTGAGAAGCAATAAGCATTCAAACAGAGCTGCCATTATAATTCCTGTTTTTCCAATAAAAGACTAACATTACCCCCCCCCCCCCAGTTCATTCATTTTCACCTGGTAAATAATTCTGAACTTGAATGTATGCCCGGGATTCTCGTGTACATGTTTGGTTAGTGCATTATTGTCCTTTCCTTTCCTTGTACTGTACAGGTGTTCATAAACTCTTTCTCTCAATTTACGTTCTGTTTTGTCTATATAGAATCCATCACAGTTATTATATTTACCACAGTAGACAATATTCTTTGAATTACAGTTGTATTTCCCATTAGTTTTGAAAGGTCTATTATTAATCCAAAAGTTAACCCCTATATCTGTATGCTTACAATATGGGCATGCTTCACATCTAAACATTCCTGTTGTTTTTTCTTTTGTTTTTATTTGCCTTTCTAATGTAATTTTTAAATTTAATCCTTTTCTATAAATTATTCTTGGTGTTAATCCTAATTTATTTCTATATTCTATATTTTCCAAAAGGGTCACCCAATTTTTCTTCAGAATTCTAATAATTAATCCGGCTTCATTGTTAAAAGTAGTTATGAAGCTCATTTCATATTTTTTCTCTTCCCTACTGTTAAGCAGTACTTGGGGACTACTGGCAATTTCAGTAATTAAAGTTCTCCTCAATATAGGTAGGAAATGCCCATTCTGTCTCTTGTTCATAACTTCATTTATTAATTCTTCCAGAAGAAAGTTAGGGTACCCTCTTTTAAGGAACACGTTCTTAAGTTTATGACATTCCACTTGGAAGTCCATGTCCAGAGTGTTCATCCTAGCAGCTCTTACTAGCTGACCCTTCACTACAGATTTCTTTTGATACATAGGGTGTCCACTTGAAAAATGCAGAAATGAATTTGAGTAGGATTGTCTTCTATGTATTTTTGATACATAACATAGATTCAATGAATCTTTTGAAAATTCCACATCTAAATATGCCTTTTTTGTGTTGTTAAAAGTATAGGTGAATTCTAGAAATTGTGTACTTTGATTCATTACTTCCTGCTATCCTTTCTGCCTTTTCCACATCCCCCTTAATTATAACAAAAATGTCATCCAAATATCGTGTGTGGTATTTTACACTTTCCATGACTATCGTACTATGCAATATAAATTTGTTCTCCCAGAAGGCCATGACAGCATTAGCAAAACTGCCACCACAAGGGGAAGCCCATGGCCACTCCTTTTCTTTGTAAATAATATTTTCCATCAAACACGAAATAGTTGTTTTTAAGTATAATATTTAATAACTCTTCTACTAACCTCAAATCATTCCCAGGCATACCATTTTCCATTAAAAATTCAATCACCCAATCAGTACCTTCTTGGTGGGGTATAACCGAATACAAGTCCTTTGCGTTCACAGTTAAGAAGTTGAAATCTTTATTAACTTCTTGTCTGTTCATGTCCTCCAAAAAGGACCATGAATCCTTACATATTTGTTTTTCCTTACTAATATATTTTTTTATATAGTTGTCTACAACTTTATCGCAGGTGTAAGTAACTGAGTTCCTCCCATCAATGATAGGTTTCATAGATGGGTCTTGTATATTTTTATGTATTTTTGGTGTCCCAAACATGACAGTGATAATGGGTGATTCGACTGTCAAAAAGTGAAAGTGTAACATCTATTTGTCCAGTAATAAACATATCCCTAATGAACTCTTTAACCCTACGATATGCTCCATGGAGTTCATTCAGAGTAATTTCTTCATAAGTGTCTGTATTTAAAATTTTAACCATCCTGTTCACATATTCATGTTTTTCCATGAAAACTAGCCCCTCTCCCTTATTGGGTTTCATGACCCTTATATTCATAGAATTCAGGTTATTCAACACAAACATTTCCTCTTCTGTTAGGTCATACTTACACCTTTCCCTGTTTCTATTCAGGGGAATATATTCCTTAAAATCAGTCTCTCACATTTTTTCAAATGTAATTCTGATTGAATGCATTGGGGAGTTGAACGTACTAGCAATGGAAAAAGCATTTCTTGCTACATAATCATTACCTCCAAATAACATTTGTAAATTAAACTTCCATAAATATAGTTTAAAATCCATTAATAAATTTGGTATACTAGTGCTTACTGTGGGCAGAAAAGTAAGACCTTTTACTAAGATATAGTATATATACTGGGCGGCGCAGCGGTTATCACTTTTGCCTCACAGCAAGAGGTTCTCTGGTTCGATTCTCGGCTGGGGTGCCTTCTGTGTGTAGTTTGCATGTTTTCCCTGCATTTGCGTGGGTTTCCACCAGGCACTCCGCTTTCCTCCCACATTCTAAAGACATGCGTCTGGAGCATTTCTCCCCAGGCCTCTGCTGAAAACAGGATCTGTGGAACCTAGTCGGAGTTTCCCGGTCAACAAATGTTAAATAAAAAATAAAATAAGATATCAATAGGTTCACATTCAAATGTATAGTTTGTGTAATTAAACACATTAAAGTCACCTTGTGTGTTCGTTACAGTACTCGGGCCATTCCGACTATTTTCACGTATAAAATCATCCCCATGGTCGGGTATCATCTCCTCTGCTTGTTTCTGAAATTCCTCCTGTTCTTCTGATTCCCCGATAGTGCATTCTGAATGAACTAGAAGCATTCATTGCATTTGTGGCTGCTTGTGTATATTGTACTCTTAAGACGTTCACTGCGTCTAACTTGATTCTCAACTTCTTGCTTGTCGTCACTCATAGGGGGCGCATCATTCTCATTCACTGAACTGGATTCTGCTCTATTATTAGGCCAAACATATGAGGGCTTATACCATCCTGTTTATTTAGGAGTAGGGGAGGCAGGAAGGCCCTACCTTCCGAATATTCCTTTTGGTTCCTTTCTAATTTTTTAATTTTATTTTCTTTCATCTTAATTAATAGTTGATCAATGCTTTCCAAGATCTGTGTGTATTCGAATTTGTACCTCATGAAATCCAGACTGTTACGCATACTATTATCGAGTGTTGTGAGCTCACCCAACAGTTTCTTGAACTTCTGCAATTAGCAATCATCATTTACAAAAATGAGGAGCAAAGCAAATGGAAACTTCCCCATTCACCAGAGGTTGCTCATATGAGGAAGAGAGGCCATGAGGAGCATAAAAAGATGTTTAATGCAGAAAGCAGTCCAGTAAAATACGCAGCCACAATAAAACACCAATGTCTGTCCATTATAACAAACATATTAAAATATATAAAACCATATGTAACATGCTATTATAATGAAAATAAATAATGGTTAAAACCTGTAAAAGATGTAGATTAATATGTACATTATATTATAAATATAAAAACCACAGAGATCTAACAGTAATAAAGCAAGCGTATCCTAATGTGGACTTGAAAAGGAAAATTATTCAATGGATATATAATAAATTAAATAAAATATCTTATTATTCTTGTACTATATAGAGACCATATGAAATTAGTCTAGCAGCCCTCATTTTTAATACAGGGGCTAGGGAGACTTGGCCATTAAGACCTGGTGGTGTATATGCTTCCAGCACTAGTTGCCAGAATAATTCTCTGTATTCAATTTTTGTCTCCCACTACCCCCTTGTAATATCTAATGGCACTTCCTCTAGGACAAAAAAGGTAAAACTGGCATTTATACAAGTGGTGGTGTGTTTATACAGAACATTCCGTGGATCCTTCCTACGGATATCCTATGTATGCTCATATATTCTTTTCTTAAGCATTCTTTCCGTCTTCTTGACTTAGAATGAAGGACAGGATTTACATTCAGCCAAATATATAACCCCCTTACTTTCACAATTCGAAAAACTTTTTCCACACAGGAATCTATCTCTGCTCCTAAGGTAGGTTTTCCTCTCCATTTTTAATGTATACACATTGGGGGCACCTACCGCATTTATATGTGCCTATTTTTAAATTTGTACTTTCCTTGTTTTTCTGAGTGACACTTTCTAAAATATTTTTCATATTCTTATCCTTTCTGTATGTAAAAATCAATGGTTGCTTAAAAATATTCTCCAGATCAGATAACTCCGCAAATATATTCCAGTGTTTTGTAATAACATTCCTAATGAGGGCTGTGTCACTATTAGAATTCAGAATAAATGAACTTTTAAAATTCTCATTATTTTCATGAAACATTTCTGTCTCAACTGCTTGATGCTCACTATATATTTGTATTCCTCATTCGGGCTAAATCTTGAATTCCTCCCTTCCCAAACTTTCATGATTACTTCATCACTTAATGTGGATGGGTAATGTCTATCCAAAACATATTATGTAGAACTTCACATTCTTCTAAAAATTTCATATCTTCAGATACCATTCTGGAAATGTGAACAAACTGACCTTTTACAATAGCTCTTTTTTGCTTATATAGATGGGCACTAGTAAAATAGATACAAGTTGGAAAATGTATTATTTCTAAAAATAGTAGAAGTAAATCTATTATTAGTGTCATCTTTCTGTATAGTGACATCCAAGAAATTTACTTCTTCTGTAGATATGTTATAAGTAAACCTTAAAAAGTTTGTAGTAATATTAATATATTCCAGGAACTCATTCAACTTCTCCTTTGTGTCTAGCCAAAAGATACATAAATCGTCTAGGTATCTTTTGTATAGGCACCAACATTTACTGTAGGGGAAGTTACTAATATATTTCTTTTCCCATGTTTTCAAAACAAGGTTAGCATAACTGGGGGCACAACTTGCCCCTATAGCTACTCCTCTGACCTTATTAAAAAACTCCCCCTCAAAATGTATAAAGTTGTTATTGAGAACCATGTCTATCATTTCCATAACTACTCGAAGATCTCTGTTTGTAAACTTGTTACTATCTAGTAGAGCCTCTTCCATCCAGTCTATTCCTATCTGGTGGGGTATCACAGAGAACAAGTCCACTATATCATTAGTGACAAAAATAATGTTTGTGTTGTAATCCTTTAGCTCTACAGATTTTAAAAAATCCCATGAATCCTTAAGAATATCCTCCTGCCCCATCCATATAGTTTTTAGCTTAGAATCTACATATTTAGCCATGGCGTGAGTCTTGGAGCCATTGGCTGCAATAATAGGTCTAAGGGGGGACTATCCAGATTTTTGTGGACTTTAGGTATTCCAATGATGGATGGGGTGTCTATATAGTACAAGAATAATACAGTATTTTTTTAATTTATTATATATCCTTTGAATAATTTTCCTTTTCATGTTCACATTATGATAAGCTTGCGTTATTACTGTTAGATCGCTGTGGTTTTTATATTTATAATATAATGTACATATTAATCTATATCTTTTACAGGTTTTAACCATTATTTATTTTCATTATAATAGCATGTTACATAAGGTTTTATATATTTTAATATGTTTGTTATAATGGACAGACATTGGTGTTTTATTGTGGCTGTGTATTTTTCTGGACTGCTTTCTGTATTAAATGTCTTTTTATGCTCCTCATGGCCTCTCCTTCTCATTTGAGCAAACCCCAATAGATTTCTTTGGTTGCTCACTACCAACCTTACTGCTGCTGGTGGGAAGACCACCTTGCTAATTATAATTAGGCGAGGGAAGACCTGTTTGGTTATTAACTGCCTTATGGTTAGTCCCAAAAGTGGTAGGTCTTCCTGAACTTGTTGCAGGAAACTTATGTAAAACGTTAGGACTGTTAGAAAGTCTAGTACATGTTGGTGTAGCTCATCCACCTTCTGAGTTCAGCCCTGTACAACAGGATGGTTACAATTTTAAATACAGACACTTCTGAAGAAATTACTCTCAATTAACTCAATGGAGCGTATGGTAGGGTTAAAGGGTTCATTAGGGATATGTTTATTACTGGACAAATAGATGTTGCACTTTCACTTTTTGACAATGGGAATCGCCCATTACCCCTGTCATATTTGGGACACCAAAAATACATAGAAATATACAAGACCCACCTATGAGACCTATCATTGATGGGAGGAACTCATTTGCTTACACCTGCGCTTAAGTTGTAGACAACTATATTAAAAATACATTATTAAGGAAAAACAAATATGTAAGGATTCATGGTCCTTTTTGGAGGACATGAATAGACAAGAATTTAATAAGGATTTCAACTTCTTAACTGTGAACGCAAAGGACTTGTTTACAGTTATACCCCACCAAGAAGGTATTGTTTGGGTGATTGACCTTTTAATAGAGAATGGTATGCCTGGGAATGATTTGAGGTTAGTAGAAGAGTTTCTAGATATTATGCTTAAAAACAACTATTTCATGTTTAATGGAAAATATTATTTACAAAGAAAAGGAGTGACCATGGGGTCCCCTTGTGGTGCCAGTTTTGCTAATGCTGTCATGGCCTACTGGGAGAACAAATTTATATTGAATAATAGGATAGTCATGGAAGGTGTAAAATACTATACAAGATATTTGGATGACATTTTTGTTATAATTAAGGGGGACGTGGAAAAGGCAGAAAGGATAGCAGGAAAAAAAATAAATAAATAAAATCTATACATATCTTATTCAGCTGCTCTTACTGTACCTGTCTTAGTTGCTGTTGTGAGTGCTGTTATCTGTTCAGTCGCTCTTACTCTGTGCTTATTACTGCTTGTTAGTAGCCTTCTAATTTACTGCCTTCTGCACTTGTTTTTTAGTCATTTGTTAATTTAATTGCATTTATTTAAACTGTATTTGCCGTAATATTACTACACAATCAAGTGTGCTAGCCTGCACTGCAATTTGAATTGTATTTACTGCTGTTTTAGCTGCTTTGCTGTAAAAAAAAAAAAAACAATTTCTAAGCTTGTTTCCTGCCTTTCCTGTAACTAGTCTAGTCCAGATACAGATTTGCTGTATCCAGGACTGTTGGTAAGCTTCTTAGCCCCCCCAAGCCTTTTTGTGTTGGAGGGAAGCCTTCTAGCTTATCAGTGGGAATAGTAAGCACTAGGTAGCCTATCTACCACGGGAAGAGTGGGTTTAGGCCCAGAAATTGTAGTTCATTGGCCATTTCGGCAGTTTTTCCATCTCTTTCTACTTTCTGGTTTAAAAGCCCATGTTTGCATTTGGTCCCCGCCTTTCCTGTAACTAGTGTAGTCCAGGTACAGATTTGCTGTATCCAGGACTGTTGGTAAGCTTCTGAGCCCCCCAAGCCCTTCTGTGTTAGAGAGAAGCCTTCTAGCTTATCAGTGGGAGTGGTAAGCACTAAGTAACCTATCTACCACAGGAGGAGTGGTTTCTGGCCCAGAAATTATAGTTTACTGGCCGTTTGGGAAGCTTTTCCATCTCTTTCAACCTTCTGATTTATAAGTCTGTGTTTGCACTTGTTTTCCTGCCTTTCCTGTTACTAGTCTAGTCCAGTTACAGATTTGCTGTATCCAGGACTCTTTGTTAGCTTCTGAGCCCCCAAGCCTTTCCGTGTTGGAGGGAAGCCTTCTAGCTTATCAGTGGGAGTGGTAAGCATTAGGTAGCCTATCTACCATAAGAGGAGTGGTCCCTGGCCCAGAAATTGTAGCTATTGGCTGTTTGAGCAGTTTTTTTTTCCATCTCTTTCAACTTTCTGGTTTAAAAGCCGCACTTTTGCTCGTTTCCCACCTTTCCTGTAACTAGCCTAGTCCAGATACAGAGTTGCTGTATCCAGGACTGTTGGTAAGCTTCTGAGCCCCGCAAGCCTTTCTGTGTTGGAGGAAAGCCTTCTAGCTTATCAGTGGGAGTGGTAAGCACTAGGTAGCCTGTCTACCACAAGAGGAGTGGTTCTTGGCCCAGAAATTGTAGTTTAGTGACCATTTGGACAGTTTGTCCGTCTCTTTCAACTTTCTGGTTTAAAAGACCACATCTGCACTTGTTTACCATCTTTCCTGTAACTAACCTACTGGGAAGCACTAGAAAGCCTTAAACTGTTACAAGCCTTCTAGCTTAGAAGAGAGACTTTGGAGTGATTAAGTATCAGTTTTCTGTACTTTCTTGCTGTACTTAACTGTTTTCCGCCTAAATGCTGATTTTTCAGCATTTATTGTGATTCAAAAGCTTGTTTTTTTCACATATTGTACTTACTTGACTGCCTGCACTTTTAAAAAGTCATTTTTTTGTTTAAATAATTTAACTGCTGTAGGCTACACACTAAAGTGCGATAGCCTTTTCTGATCGTTTGTAGTCATTTAAAGCTGTTTTAAGTGTATTTTTTTTACTGTTTTTGCCTTATCCTTTCAAAAAAAAATTCCTTGTTTCCCACTTTCTAAGGTAGTATAGTCTAGTTTTCAGGCTAGTGCTGAATTCAGGGCTGTGTTACAAGTTTCGGAGTTGCCCATACCTTACTTGGATAGAAGGAAGTTTCTCTGTTCACCTGTACGAGAGGGGAGCTTTGAGCAGCCTATCTGTCCCTGGAGGAGTGGTTCCAGCCCAGAAGTTAGTAGTTTATTGGCCATTTTGGGCTAATTTCTATCTCTTTCATTTCCCTGCTATAAAAACCACATTTGCACGGTTGTGTGCGCCGGGCAGTGCTGGTTAGCTAGGGTTAAATTATTCCTGGCTCCACTAAGTCACCTCTCAGTTTTTCCCTTGAAACTAGTCTAACTCTCAACCTAAGCACTCAAAAAGCATCCTACAGCCCAGCACTTGCTCAGACCTAATAGCAAGCACTAATATACCCTGACACTTGATTGCCCAGCAGGGCAAGGCTCTTTATTCACCCCTCACCAACCAAGCGACTAAGCAGCTCACCCTACTATTTAGGTATGACCAAAGGGCAATTTCAGGTTTACTCTCCAGTCCAGCTGGTGAATCTGGGTATCCTGAGGCAATGTTACAACTGCCTCATACACAGACAACCCTCTCCTCCTACCACAAAACACTAACACATGCGAGAGATGCAATTATACAGCCAAACTGGAAGCTAAGCTATCTCCACCCAAGACTGGAACAGACAGTTAAGAGGAGAAGGTTAACACTTGCACCACACCTCCAGCCACACATAGACCTACTAAACCAGCACTGGCAAAAAATACACAAAATCATACTCGGAGGTTCTAAATAAAAACCTGCAAAAGCATCAGAGACCTCCAAAGCAGACACCCAAACAACCAGCACTCTCGTCACAAACCATACAACACAAAAAACACAAAATCAGTGTGCCACACAATCACAGCCCTTAAGGCGAAATAACAAACCTAACACTAGTAATAGGTGCCTCTGTAGTCATGCACACTGATGTCCCACTCACTAGGCTGGACAAGCAGAAGGTTACTGTTAGCTGCCTGTTGGGAGCCAGAATCCGCCACATAAAACAAGCACTCAGGTCACTCTAGAACAAGTACAAATATGACTCTGTCATTCTTCATGTTGGTGTGAATGACCTGAGACGTACCTCCCTGGACTACATGAAAAGAGACATGGAAGAGCTGTCTGATCATGTAGCCCAGGCTGTTATGACCCTGACCCTGAGTAGCATCCTGCCCTCACCAAGAATGATACCTCTGTATAAAGAAAAAATAATCAATTTCAACAATTGGCTAAGCTTCTGGTGTCATTCAGAGGGGATCCAGTGTCTGTCAGCCTGGGACGACATGCTCGACAAGCCTCATTGCTTCGCAAGAGACTGCTTGCACCTGTCACCCCTAGGCTTTCGAATACTGGCCAAGGCTCTTGCTGCCCCCATAGTGCCTTTTTTAGGCAAGGCTGAAAAGTCAAACCCACCTCCGTAAACAGCACAATTAGCAAAAACTTGAGGGTTATACTACTCAACGCCAGGAGTATAAATCTCAAAATGCATGCGCTCGAAGCACTCCTCAGTATGGAAACGTCGACATCTGTGCAGTAACTGAAACCTGGTTCAAGGCTCCAGAGAGCACCCCAGCACTACCGGGCTACAACTCATGCCACACGTTTCGGCCACAGAACACAGACAGAAACACAAAAGGAGGGGGTATATCCATATTCATCATGGATGCCCACCGCCGTAAATAGCACAAGTAAGAAAAAACTGAGGGTAACGCTACTCAATGCCAGAAGTCTAAACCTCAAAATGCATGCACTCAAGGCACTCCTTAGTATGGAGAAAATCGATATATGTGCAGTAACAGAAACCTGGTTTAAGGCTCCAGAGAGCACCCCAGCACTACCAGGCTACAACTCATACCATACATTTCAGCCACAGAACGCAAACCGAAATACAAAAGGCGAGGGCGTATCCATATTCATCAAGGATACCCACACCTCCAGGTTAGTGGCACAGCACAATGCTTCAGAGATCATCCACGTGCAACTAACAATGGGCAAAACTGCAATTCAAATTGTAACTTGCTACAGATCACCCACCATGTCCCAGGACCCTCATTCCATGTTTCTGGAAACACTGTGAAACATAAAGGTCCTACCAAACACCCTAATATTGGGTGATTTCAATTACCCAAACCTTAACTGGGAGAACTTTTCAAGTACTAACTCCCTTGCCCAACATTTCCTAGAATTTATAAACTCAAACGCCCTGGTTCAACTGGTCAGCACTCCCACCAGAGGTGACAACATATTGGACTGGGTCATCACCAACATGGGTGACCAGTGTTCCACACCAGAGGTCAACCCCTCACTGGTTAGATCTGACCATAAACAAATCACTTTGGATATCCACATTCCGCCCCCACCCCCAGACAAAAAAAACACAGTGAAAAACTTTTCAAAAGCAAACTTCACATTACTTCAGACCGAGGTGGAAAGTTTCAAAGCCTCCATGCTGAAGGATAATGCTGTCCAAGCTGCAAAATCCTTTACTAATGCATTCTACGGGCACCTACAAGAATGCATGGATCATGCCATCCCAAGCAAAACCAAGACTCACTCCTTCAAGAAAAGGAAACCAGTCTGGTGGACTCCTGCCATAAACAAGCTATACAATAGAAGGAGGAAACTAGTACAGAAAAGAGTAAAATCCCAAGAAGGGAAGACATCCCTGATCAGTATCAGCAAGAAACTATGATCCTTCATAAAATCATTCAAGGCGAGCTTTGAAAGAAAAATTGCGAAGGACTCCAAAGATAACCACAAGACATTTTTTAGCTATGCCAAGAATCTAAGTGGCAATGCTCAGATCTGCTCAGAGTTAGTGCAGAATGGCACAAAATACACTGAACCGACCGATATCGCCAACATCCTGGCAGACGGATTCAGTGCAGACTTCACCCTCCTCTCACCCCCAAAAGGGCCCATAACCATACTAGAAGAATGTAGAGTCCCTGAAATCACAGACACTCAGGTTAAACAGCACTCTCCAAAGCCAAAAATACAGCATCAATGGGACCAGACGGTGTCCCAGACTGCATCCTCACGAGCTCAAAGATGAACTAACCCCTCACCTAAACATACTGTTCAAACTTAGCCTCTCCACAGGCTGCATACCCATAGAGTGGCACACAGCAACAGTTATTCCGCTCCACAAAGGTGGAGCCACAACAGACCCCAGGAACTATCACCCTATAAGCCTGACTAGCTTGGTCTGCAAGGCTATGGAGCGCATCATCATGGAACTCATTAACAGAGATCCGAGAACCTCCAAACACTGGACCTTACCCATTTCAGCTTTGTTAAGGGCAGATCATGCCTCCTAAACCTGGTGGACTATTTTGAGACAGTTATCAAGGCTATAGACAAGGGAAAAGTGGTACACACAGCCTACTTATACCTCTCTAAGGCCTTCGACACCATTCCCCATTCTGGTATTATAGACAAGCTCACCAGCCTGAACATAAACGTCTACGTCACAAGATGGGTTGCCAACTGGCTCACAGACAGAACCCACATGGTGAGAGTTGCGGGAGCTAGGTCCGACTCTAAACCGGTTACAAGTGGCGTTCCCCAGGGCTCAGTCCTAGGACCCCCCTCCTGTTCAGCGTATACTTCTCAGAGGTACAGGCAAGCACAGAAGGACTATGGCTGACCAAGTTTGCAGACTACTGCAAACTAGTGGCTATAATTGACTCCCAGGCTGACACACACATCCTCCAAAATGGTCTCACTGAGATAGCTGGTGTCAAAATCATGGCCTCAAGCTAAAGCCAAAAAGTGCATAGTCATCCCCTTTGGAAAAAACAAAGTACCCACAAACTACCACATAGGTGGTAGTCCCTTAAATACGGAAGATGTAATAAGGGATCTGGGGACATAAGTAGATAGTAATCTCACCTTTGATAATCGCATTGCCATAGTGGTTAGAAAATCACTCATCAGACCCATCATAAAGTACAACACCCCGTTTGGGATGTACCTTACAAGACACCTGCAACAGCTGGAAAGACCACAGAAGTACCTCACCAAGAGGATCACTGGCCTCAAACAGATGCCCTATGCAGCTCGTTTGAAGAAACTACAGCTGTACTCGGTTGCATACCGCCTACTCAGAGGTGATCTCTGCCTGACATACAAGGCCATGTCCAACCCAGAATTGATGGACATGCTCCACCTAAAGAAAACCTTATCCCCTGGAGCCACATGCTCTAGGGATATAAACCTCACCACAACAATAAATAGGCCGTGCTGGAGGGATAGATTCCTGTCCCTGAGACTTCCCATGCTTTGGAACAAGATCCCAATCTACGTTAGGCAGAGCTCCTTGCTAACACTCTTCAAAATAATCCTTGATGAGTGGATGGGAAACAGAAAGTTTACCTCTGGGATCACTTCAGTGGCTCTGCTGGACAGAGGCACAGGGAACTAATCTAAGGGGGTGGCGAAAGCCAACATATTCTGGCTAGGCTTATAAATGCCTTCGGGCAGATAGCCTAGTTACCTGCCTATGAGCCTACAACTCCAGGTTAGTGGCGCAGCATGATACCTCTGAGATCATCCATGTGCAACTAACAACTGTGCAAATCTGCAATGCAAATTGTGGCCTGCTACAGATCACTCTTCATGACCCAGGACCACCACTCCACCTTTCTGGAGACACTGGAAAACATGAAGGGCCTACTGAACACCCTGATATTGGGTGATTTCAATTACCCTACCATTAAGTGGGAAAACTACTCTAGTACAAACTCCCAGGCCTAGCGCTTTCTGAAATTCATCAACTCAAATGCCCTGGATCAGCTGGTAAATTCCCCTACCAGAGGTGAAAACATATTGGACCTGGTCATCACAAACATGGGCAACAGGTGTTCCACACCGGAGGTCAACCCGTCACTGGTTAGATCAGACCATAAACTAATCACTCTGGATGTCCACACCCCACCACCACCCCCAACTAAGGAAACCACAGTAAAAAACTTTTCTAAAGCAAACTTCACCTTACTTAAGACAGAGGCGGTAAGTTTCACAGCCCCCACACTAAAGGATAATGCTGCCCAAGATGCAGAAACCTTTACAAATGCACTCTATGAGCACCTACAAGGATGCATGGATCGTGCCATAGATAGGTGCATGGATCGTGCCATAGATAGCAAAATCAAGACTCACTCCTCCACGAGAAGGAAACCAGTCTGGTGGAACCCTGCCATAAACAGGCTATGCAATAGAAGGAGGAGGAAACTAGTTCAGAAAAAAAGCAATTCCCAAGAAGGAAAGAGATCCCTGATCAGTATCCGTAAGAAACTAAGGTCCCTCATAAAATCACCCAAGGCTAACTTCAAAAGAAAAATAGCCAAGGATTCAAGAGATAGCCACTAAGCCTTCTTTAGCTATGTTAAGAATCTAAGTGGCAACTCGCAGATATGCACTGAACTAGGGCAAAATACCACAAAGTATACTGAACCCACTGATATTGCCAACATCCTGGCAGATAGATTCAGTACAAACTTCAGCCCCCTCACATCCCCAAAAGAGCCCACAACAATACCGGAAAAGTGTAGTGTCTGGGAAATCACAGACGCAGAGGTGAAAATAGCCCTTTCAAAAACCAAAAACACCACGTCAATGAGACCAGATGGTGTCCCAGGCTGCGTCTTGCATGAACTACAGAATGAGCTAACTCCCCACCTAAACACGCTGTTCAACCTCAGCCTCTCCACAGGCTACATGCCCATAGAATGACACACAGCAACGGTTATCCCACTCCACAAAGGAAGGGCCACAACTGACCCTGGTAACTATCGTCCCATAAGCCTGACTAGCCTGGTCTGCAAGGCTATGGAGCACATCATCATGGAACTCATTAACAAAAGAATTGGGAACCTCCAAATACTTGACCCAACCCAGTTCGGCTTTAAGGGCAGATCATGCCTACTAAACTGGTTGACTTCTTGAGACAGTCACCAAGGCCATAGACGAGGGAAAGGTTGTTCACACAGCCTACCTTGACCTCGCCAAGGCTTTCAACACCATTCCCCACTTGGGTATTACAGAAAAACTTACCAGCCTGAACATTAAACTCCTACGTCCCGAGATGGGTTGCCAACTGGCTTACAGACAGAACTCACACTGTAAGAATAGCGGGCTCCAGGTCCAACTCTAAACCAGTCACAAGTGGTGTCCCGCAAGGCTCAGTCCTGGGACCCCTACTGTTCGGCATATACTTCTCAGAAGTACAGGCAAACACAGGAGGACTATGGCTAACCAAGTTCGCCGATGACTGCAAACTGGGAGCCATAATTGACTCTCCGGCTGACACGGACATCCTCCAAAAGGGCCTTACTGAGATGGACACCTGGTGTCAAAGTCATGGCCTCAAGCTAAATGCCAAAAAATGCATAGTCATCCCATCATAGAGTACAGTACCCCATTTGGGATGTATCTCACAAGACACTTCCAACAGCTGGAGAGACCACAAAGTACCTCACCAAGAGGATTGCTGGCCTCAAATATGTGTCCTATGCAGCCCGACTGAAAAAACTCTGGCTGTACTCAGTGGTATATCGCTTACTCAGAGGTGATCTCTGCCTGACTTACAAAGCCATGCCCAACTCAGAATTGATGGACATGCTCCACCTAGAAACCCAAGTCACTGCGAGCCACGCGCTCTAGTTAGCTAACCTCGCCACAACAATAAATAGAACATGCTGGAGGGATAGATTCCTGTCACAGAGACTCTCCCATGCTTTGAAACAAAATTCCAAACTACATTAGGCAGAGCCTCTCACTAACACTCTTCAAGAGAAACCTTGACGAGTGGATGGGTAACAGAAAATACATCCCTGGGATCACTTCATTAGCTCTGCTTGACAGAGGATCAGTTAATTAATCAATGGGGTGACGAAAGCCGACACACTCTGGCTAGGTTTATAAATGCCCTCGGGCAGATAGCCTAGTTACCTACCTATGAACCTATAATGAATTGAAGTACACAGTTTCTAGAATTCACCTATACTTTTAACAACACAAAAGTAGCATATTTAGAATTGTCAAAAGATTCATTGAATCTGTTATGTATCGAAAATATATAGTAAAGAAACCTACGCAAATTAATTTTTGCATTTTTCAAGTGGACACCCTATGTATCAAAAGAAATCTGTAGTGAAGGGTCAGCTAGTAAGAGCTGCTAGGATGAACACTCTGGATATGGACGTCCAAGTGGAATGTCATAAACTTAAGAACATGTTCCTTAAAAGAGGGTACCCTAACTTCCTTCTGGAAGAATTAATAAATGAAGTTATGAACAAGACAGAATGGGCATTTCCTACCTATATTGAGGAGAACTTTAATTACTGAAATTGCCAGTAGTCCCCAAGTACTGAAGAGAAGAAATATGAAATGAACTTCATAACTATGTTTAACAATGAAGCCGGATTAATTATTAGAATTCTGAAGAAATATTGGGTGACCCTTATGGAAAACAGAATGTAGAAATAAATTAGGATTAACACCAAGAATAATTTATAGAAAAGGATTACATTTAAAAGCTATATTAGAAAAGGGAATAAAAATACAACAAAAAACAATAGGAATGTTCAGATGTGAAGCATGCCCATACTGCAGGCATATGGATATAGGTGTTAACTTTTGTTTTAATAATAGATCTTTTAAAACTAATGGGAAATACAACTGTAATTCAAAGAATGTTATCTATTATGGTAAATGTAATGAGTGTGACAGATTATATATAGATATAGGCAAAACAGAACATAAACTGAGAGAGAGAGTTTATGAAAGTAGCAGACTCTAAATACAACTTCAGACCAGTGACAAGTGGACTACCACAGGGTTCAGTCCTGGGTCCTCTCCTGTTTGGTATCTACATCTCTGAAGTACAGGCTAACACAGAAGGTCTTTGGCTAACAAAGTTTGCAGATGACTGCAAACTAGGAGCCATAATCAAAACTCCTAATGATGTGGACATCCTACAAAAGGGCCTGATTGAGACAGATGCCTGGTGTCAAAGCCCATGGACTCAAGTTCAATGCCAAAAAGTGCATTGTCTTCCGTTTTGGTAAAAACTCTGTACCCATGAACTACCACATAGGCGATAGTCTACTTAACACCAAAAGTGTGATAAGAGACCTTGGGACACAGGTGGACAGTAGTCTCTCCTTTGATAATAACATTGCCACAGTAGTTAGGAAATCCTTTCTCATCCAGGAAAAAAGAGGTCATTGTTTCCCTCTACTCATCACTCATTAGACCCATTATGAAGTACAACGCCCGTTTTGGTATGTACCTCACAAGACATCTGCAACAACTGGAAAGGCCTCAGAAATACCTCACAAAGAGGATTATCGGCCTCAAACAGATGCCCTATGCAGACCGTCTCAAAACTCGAGCTTTACTCTGTCGCATATCGCCTACTCAGAGGCGATCTCTGCCTAACATACAAAGCTATGTCAAACCCAGAGCTGTTGGACATGCTCCAATTAAAGAAATCCCAATCCCTCTGAGCTACACGCTCTAGGGACCTAAACCTTGTCACCACAATAAACAGAACATGCTGGAGGTATAGATTCCTGTCCCAGAGATTTTCCATACTCTGGAACAAACTACCTATCTATATCAAACAAAGCTCCTCATTTGCACTCTTCAAGAAAAATCTTGATGATTGGATGGGAGATAGGAAATTCACCCTGGGGATCACTTCTGTGACTCTGCTTGACAGGGGCACAGGAAAATAATTTTCTTGGGTGGCAAAAGCCAGGGTACCGTTTGACTGGGCTTATATAGGCCATAGGGCCAATAGCCTAGTACCTACCTATGAACACCTGTACTGTATAAGGAAGGGAAAGGACAGTAATGCACTAGCCAAGAATCCTGGGCATATATTCAAGTTTAGAGTTATTGACCAGGTGAAAATGAATGAAAGAGGGGGTAATGTTGGTCTTTTACTGGAAAAACAGGAATTATAGTGGCAGCTCTCTCTGAATGCGTATTCCTTCCCAGGGCTAAATGACCAGTGTTCCACAGCCTGTTTACTTAAGTATTACATGATAAAACACATTTCATTGTTATAGCCATGTTTATTATTAATTTCTAGTAGTTAGGACTGATATATTGCACTTAGTATAGAGAAAAACAATGCAATGTTTTTATAAGATTTTAAATGGTTTTGTATACAACAAATTTTAAATAAGTATTTTTTAAGTCATGTGATTTTTTGGGCTAAAACAGGAGGGGATACAGTTTTTCAAATTGTCTGACGTTCATGTTAGTAAAGTGGATGAAGCTCTCACAATTACAAGCTGTATTTGTTTTTTGCTTCTGCTGTGCTTCCTTTTCATATTCTTTAACGTGGTTTGTGGAATTTAATGTGTTTAGTTCTTAGAATACTTTCTGCTAATTGTGAGCATGGTATCTTAATCTCCCTGTGAAGGATTCTCTTTGAGGTGATTTCTAGAATGTGCCAGTTTTCAGAGTGAGCACTGAGGTTTCTCAGTTGTTCAGAAAATACCATGAGCTCCTTCAAATGGAATTCCCAAAACCTTCACCCACCACTCACTGCTGTCAGCATTGAAGGATGTTTGTCACAGCCTGTGGTTTCACTGACAGCCAGCCTGCTGCACCTAAGAAAGCAGATAGAATATACAATGTTCTTCAGCCTTTCAAAATTTTTTATGCATTCATCCCAGAGCTGAGCCTGCAGGTGTAGCTTTAGTTAATTCAGCGTCAAATATTTTAATTGTAAACCTTTCTTTTCAGTCAAGGATGGTGAACAGTTGATAAGTTTCTGAAAAGGTATATGCTTCCACAACTTTATAACTTATAGAATTTTTAATTGTTAAGCTTGTATGTTAAAGTTTATTCTGACTCACTGTGAACGTATGGTGAATGTTTTTATCTGCAGTTTTGTCCTGTGAGGAAAAATCTGCTTTGTGTGGTTGTTTCTTCCATTTCTCAGGTCACTATTTCTCCTTTAAAATGTGTATATGACCCTGTAGATACTGCATATAGGACTGTTGCCACTGGTACTGTGTTGAGAAGGTTTCCCTGGCTGCATTCTCAGAACCTCCCAGAAGATGTAGGATGTGAGATTTTAAATTCTACTATGGATAGTGGTTTAGTTTTTAGACTCTCTGCTGCCGAGCTCATCAAAAATATAATGAGAAAGGTAAGCTGATACATTGAATCTCAGATTTTTATGCCTTTATTTTCAAAATTTCCCGAGGGAGGTTCAATAAAATGCTGAATTGCTGGTAAGTAGATGTTTACAAACAATGGCAGGGTGGTTTTACCCATATGCTTTTGGGGGGGGGGTAATGGAATGGTTCCCAGTTGGGAAAAGGCTTTTATTCAAGAATGTTTAGGTGTCAAAGAAAGACAATACATGGAGACCAGTTTTGGACTTTTCTTTCTTAAACCATTTTGTGATAGTGCCCACGTTCAAAATGCTTTTGCTTCACATCCCGTTACTCCTCCTTCAAAATGCTTTTGCTTCACATCCCGTTACTCCTCCTTCTTCATTTGAGTTATTTTGGTAACTTTATATTTAAAAGATGCTTATTGTCAAATTCCCATTCATCCAGATTTCAGGCATTTCTTAAGGTTTTGTGCATCTGAATCACATTATCAGTTCTGTGCTTTACCCTTTGGGCTGCCAGTGCTCCAAGAATATTCAGTGTCTAGCTCCTGTCATAGCCCATTACAGGCTACAAGGTATCCACATTTCCATGTTTAGATGACTTGCTTATCTTTATCAGGAATCCCTCATTTGGGTGAGAGATGATCTACACAGGCTGGGATTCCAAGAGAACATTTAAATGTAATTTTTGACTCCATCACACAGGCTTGTACTCCTTGGGTGTCTGCTAAACATCTCGGTGCAAAGAGATTTTCTTCCACTGGAAAAAAAAGTCTGTATTTAGATCTACTCCAGGGGTTTTCTTCTCAGACATCTGTCACTGCAAGGAAATACCTCAGGATTCTGAGTCTCATGGCAGCAATCAGTATTGTGATACCTCTTGTAAGAGTTCAAATGAGAAAGGTGCAGTGGTATCTGAAGATTCTCTGGTCTCAACACCAACACAATTTATCTTTTCAGGTTTCAGTTCTTGGATTTGCATGGAGAAATCACTTGGCGTTGGCCTTTTATATCTTTGAATTCAGATCTCCAGTTCTTCCTGCTTTCCATCCCCAAAGCAGTTGGTCACACTAGACACCTCAGTTTTTCCTTGGATTGCAGTGTCAAGGGGATAAAAGTGCAAGGTATCTGAGGTAACAGAGACAGACACAAGCACATAAATACTTAAAATCATAGTTAAGCCAGAAGACAAGCCTTAAAACAACTCTTTAGCGTTAATGTAACTTTATTCACTCTTTCATCAATAGCAATAGATTTTTTCAGGAATGAATTACACAAAAGATACAGGAGCTTAAATACTTGAGATAAAATCATGTTAACAAATCATAATAAAAATACAATTAAACACTTCCAACATTAATTGCCACTCTATTTAACCCTTTAGCATCTAAACTCCTTTAGCCAACCTATGGTCCTACAGAAAACATTTAATATTTATGGTGTCATTTAAACCTGGTGGTTTGTCTGCCTCTAATCTTGCTTGCCATTCAGTTTCTTTTTGTTCCACCTGATTTTTTTAATTCCCTTCCCTTAAATCATAAGGAACGTGTTCTTCCACTACAAAGAGAAACTTCTTATAATTACTGCACCTAATAGTATGTTTGTACAGGACATTATTTTCATTCTTTGTTTTAATATGATAAAGATGTTCCTTTATCCTGGTGCCCAACTTCCTAGTGGTCATTCCTATATAGTAACTTGGACAGCTTAAACACAAAGCTACAATGGATATAAAAATGTACATACCCCTGTTAAAATGCCAGGTTTTGTGATATAAAAAATGAGACCACAATAAATCCTTTCAAAACTTTTCCCATCTTTAATGTGACCTATAACCTGTACAATTCAATTGAAAAACAAACAAATCTGTTAGGGAAAAAAATATAACAAAATAAAAACGTACAATAAGCTGGTTGCATAAGTGTGCACACCCTTAAACTAATACTTTGTTGAAGCATCTTTTGATTTAATTACAGTATTCAGTCTTCTTGGGTAGGAGTCTAGCAGCATGGCACATCTTGACCTGGCAATATTTGCCCACTCTTCCTTGCTAAAGTGCTCCAAATCTGTCAGATTGCGAGGGCATCTCTTGTGCACAGCCCTCTTCAGGTCACCCCACAGATTTTCTATTGGATTTAGGTCTGGGCTCTGGCTGGGCCATTCCAATACTTTAATTTTCTTCTGGTGAAGCCATTTATTTGTTGATTTGGATGTAAGCTTGGGGACATTGTCGTGTTGAAAGGTGAACTTCCTCTTCATCTTCAGCTTTCTAGCAGACACCTGAAGGTTTTGGGCCAAAAGTGACTGGTATTTGGAACTGTTCATAATTCCCTCCACCTTGACTAAAGCCACAGTTCCAGGTGAAGAAAAGCAACCCCAAAGCATGACACTGCCACCACCATGCTTCACCTTGGGGATGGTGTTCTTTTGGTTATGCAAGGTGTTGTCTTTGCGTCAAACGTACCTTTTGGAATTGTGGCCAAAAAGTTCAACCTTGGTCTCATCAGACCATAACACTTTTACCCATATGCTTTTGGGAAACTTGATGTATTGTTTTGCAAATTTTAGCCAAGCCTGGATGTTTTTCTGTGTAAGAAAAGGCTTCAGTCTTGCAACCCTACCCCATAGTCCAAACATATGGAGAATACGGGAGATTGTTGCCGCATGTAGTACACAACTAGTACTTGCCAGAAATTCCTGCAGCTCCTTCAGTGTTGCTGTGTGCCTCTTGGCAGCCTCCCTGACCAGTTTTCGTCTTGTCTTTTCATCAATTTTGGAGGGATGTCCACTTCTTTGCAAAGTCACTGTTGTCCCATATTTTCTCTACTTTTTGATGACTGTCTTCAGTGTGTTCCAAGGTATATCCAATGCTGTGGAACTTTTTTTCTACCCTTCTCCGGACTGATACCTTTCAACAATGAGATCCCTTCAATGCTTTGTAAGCTCTCTGCGAACCATGGATTTTGTTTTAGCAGGCAACTGAGTAAATATCAGGAAAATCCTACTAGGACAATTGAACTTTATTTGAGGTTAATCAGAGTATCTTTAATCGATGGCAGGTGTGTACCCAAGAAGACTGTATGTTGTAATTAAATCAGAAGGTGCTTCAGCAAAGTATTAGTTTAAGGGTATGCACACTTATGCAACCAGCTTATTGTACATTTTTTAATTTTTTTATATTTTTACCCTAACAGATTTGTTTATTTTTCAATTGAATTGTTCAGGTTATAGGTCACATTAAAGGTGGGAAATGTTTTTAAATGATTTATTGTGGTCTCATTTTTTTATATCACAAAAACCTGGCATTTTAACAGGGGTGTGTATGCTTTTTATATCCACTGTATGTATACTATCCCCTTAGTCTGGCAAATATATCTTCCAGGTATTTCTATAGTGCACTGTAAATGTTCTAACGTCGCATAGGGCCCTTCATATATAAACCTACAAGCAGCACAACCATTGCACTTAAAAGCGCCTTTATTTTTGTTATGTGGAGCCCTAACTTTAGTGTGGTCATGTTGTAACATTTGTTTAATGTTACTGTTCTTTTTATAAACAAATAAAGGCTGTTTTCCTAGATGTCAGCTAGGTCTCTTTTCTCTTTTATAATCTTCCAATTATTAGATGCAATGTTTCTGATGTTAGCACTATCTGTAGACATTTCTGTGGCATGTCTAGCCCTAGCTGTTTCCGCTGTAGAATTTTCTTTATCTTTTTGCTGAAACCCTTTTACCAAGATTGGTTCAAATTGTTCAGATCTCTTAGAAATGATTTCCTGGTCATTTTTATTTAACATGTCTACTGCGTAGCCTCTTTCTTTAAACGAGGCAGTAATAAAGTTAACCTCTTCTAAAAAGTCACTATCTTCACTTGTCATCCTAGAGGCTGTTATATACTACCATCTAGGTATGTTCTTTTTTTATAAAGTTAGGATGATTATTTCTATGGTAAAGATAACTGTTGGAAAAGGTAATCTTGCAATACAGTAATTGTAAGAAGTTTGTCTTTGTAATGGTAGAACACATTCTTTATGATTTAAGGGAAGGAAATTATAAAAATCAGGTGGAGCAAAAAGAAACTGAATGGCAAGTAAGATTAGAGGCAGATAAACCACCAGGTTTAAATGACACCATAAATATTAAATGTTTTCTGAAGGACCATAAGTGTAGTGTAGATGCTGAAGTGTTAAATAGAGTGGCAATTAACATTGGATGTGTTTTTTAATTGTATTTTTACTGTGATTGGTTAACATAATTTTATTTCAAGTATTTAAGCTCCTGTATCTTTTGTGTAATTCATTTCTGAAGAAGTGTATTGCTATTGACAAAAGCATGAAATAAAGTTACATTAATGCTAAAGAGTTGTTTTAAGGCTTGTCTTCTGGCTTAACAGTGGTTTTAAGTATTTTGTTGTTTTATACCATTGTTTGGAGACTGTTCCAGTTTGTATTTTTTTTTTGTTACAAGTACATAAATATTTGTTAAATAGGTGCTTGGCTTTATAAAGGCACTCAGCTTTCTAAATCAGTTTTGGTCCCCAGGACCACTTCAAGTTGTTACAGGCAATACCACAGTGATGTGGTTTATAAACAAGCAAGAGGGGAGACCAAACCTTCATGTGGAATATAGATTTATAGCACAGTCTCACTCTACATGCATCCTACATTCTCTTTAGGGCAAAACTGTGTGGCAGACAAGCTGACAGGGCAAGGGGAGACCCTTATAAATGGAAACTAGATAAGGGGGTCAATCAAGATATGATTCGTTTGTGGGGAGTTCAAGCAGACCTTTTTGCCTTCTGTGTGAACAGTCAGCTGACAAAATTCTGCTCCCTGGACTACATGCAAGAGAGCCTGGAAGATAGATGACTTTTGTTTTCCTTGGCCAGGAATGTTCCTATATCTCTTTCCCCATGAAGCTTTGTTGTGGTGACCCCCTTTCTGGCCTAGGCAACAGTGGATGTTCATCGTGTTTCACTGTTGCAG
The DNA here is from genome assembly GCF_019279795.1 of Protopterus annectens. NCBI lineage: Eukaryota > Metazoa > Chordata > Ceratodontiformes > Protopteridae > Protopterus > Protopterus annectens. Next base: position 929,577,141 of record NC_056730.1, read on the forward strand.
TCATGACTGTAGGGTTCTCCCCTGCCGGCAAGCAGTCCTCGGTTGGCCAGAATCCCAAAGTCTGGGTCCGGCGTCGGCTGTTCAGCCATGCTCCCTGACGTCAGAGTGCCAGGAGTACAAAGCTGACAGCCGACGCCATGTTCTCCAGTCTTTCTTGCCATGCGGTGATAGCAGTTCGCAAGTGCCGGTCGGCTGACTCCTGACAATTTTTTCTAAACAAACTTCAGTCCGAAGACTTTCTTCTCCTGCTCAAAGCTAAGTACCCGTTGAAACTTTTTCTTGCTCCAGTCCGATGTCAGAAAAGTTAATAATTGTATTTCATGTGGGAACCAAGTACCCCATAAGGATTTTCATTCTTACTGTATTCCTTGCTTAGGCCCTGACCACGACGTAGCTAGTTGTCGGTTTTGTGCTAGATTCAATCAACGTACTATTAAACGAAGGTACGATTTTGCATTTCATTACTTCGGTAGGTGTTTTAATTACAAAATGTCGTCGGGTGCGGTTCCGGCTACCGGAGTTCACAAACGACGCAAGGACAAAGACAGGCCTCCGAGGTCCAAATCAGACGATATTGCACAAGCAGAGCCAGCTTCAGGTTCGGCCGTCGTCAGTGAGGCGCTTTTGCAGCCCCTGTCGTCGGCCATTTCGAACCGATAGCGAAACGGACTCCCACGAGGAGCCAACTAGGCCTTTGAATATTTCTGTTGCAGGACCTACGGACAATGCTTCTTCGGATGGGTCCGGAGCTGCTGTGCAGGTACCGGCTTCCGAAGGGGTTTTCAGGCCTACTCAGCTTCTAATAAAGGCAAAGCCAAAGACAAAGGCAAAGACTCCTTCCAAATCAAAGACTGCAACCCAGGCCTCTTCTGATCTGGCTCCCAAGTCTCAGAAACAGTTGCTTAAGATGGCGGAGGACTTGCTTACTATGATTAGGGGTTCACATCCCCCTCCAGATAAAAGGCCAAGGCAGGAAGTTTATTATGACTCCTCTGATCAGGCTTCTGTTTCTTCAGTTTCTTCTTCTGACCAGGAATATTCTTTTCCTCCTTATGAGGATTCTGATGCTGAGGAATCCATTCCTTCAGCTTCTCTTCCTGAGGATTTCTCTTTTGGGGAAACTTTGCATGAAATGAGGGAACATTTCCACTGGGAAGGACAGGAGTATTCAGAATCTAAGAAAAGACTAAGGGATTTTCTTCTTCTTCCTCAGCATAGACCCCTGGCTATTCCTCCTATTTTAGATATTGTGGATGATGCTTTTTCGGAGGCTAACTTAAGTCCTGATTCTTTTCCTCCAGCTCCTGTTAAGCCAGACAGATACTATAGGGTTCCTGATTCCCACCAGTTTTTATACAAGAACCCTACTGCTGACCCTGAAACCATTTCTCAGGGTCCTAAGGGCGTAAATGCCGCTTCTGCAAAAAACCCCATTCCCACTGAGAAGGATTCCAGATCTTTAGAAAGATGGGGCAAAAAAGTGTACACTTCTGCTACTTTATCTATCAGGGCTTTAAACTGTCAGTTTCATATGCTGAAATACCAGCAATTTCTCCTGTCTGTTCTAAAACAGAAGCTAACTTCCATTTCCGCCTGTGCAGATGATAAGGAGTTACATGACTTAATGCATGCCACTGAACAAGTTGGGAAGCATGGTTTACACTGTGGATTTGATGCCTTAGAGGCTTCTTGTAGGGCTGCTGCCTCTGGCACAGTAATTAGAAGCCATGCCTGGTTAAAGGAACAAAATTTGCCAGATCAAGTAAAAGCTAAATTATTGGATGCTCCTGTTCAGCATAATGTTTTGTTTGGATCTAAAGCTGAAGAGGTGATTAAAAAGATGGAGGACAAGGCAAAATCCATGCAAACAGTTAAAGATTTCTTACAAGTACAGCCACCCAGATTTAGTAGGAATTGGCCTACAAAAAATTGGTCCTTTCCCAATTCAGACAGGCCTCAGAGGGGTAGATACAGACGCTCCCGAGGAAGGCCTCAAACGCAAGCCTCTTATAGACCAAGACAGTGGACTGCTTCCACCCCTAGGGGAGGAGAGGACAGGTCGCAAACTCCTAGGAAACACACTCAATGACTCCCTCTGTTGGGCTGCAGGAACTTCTTGCCTGGAAGCCCCTCTCGGAGGAAAACTTTCTCTTTTTCATCTAAATTGGACTCGTATAACCCAAGACAAGTGGGTTCTGGATGTAGTTTCAAGAGGTTACAAATTCCATTTTCATACTCTACCAAGGCCAAGCGGATGGCCAGATCTTCCAAAACATCAATGGTCAGAGGCCTTAAAACCAGGTGGAAGCTCTCTTGGCTATGAAAGCCATAGAACTAGTTCCACTTTCAGAAATGGGACAAGGTATTTACCCAAGGCTCTTTCTAGTCCCCAGGAAGCAAAATTCATGGAGACCCATTCTGGATCTGTCAGTCTTGAACACTTTTCTAGAGATACCAAAATTCAAGATGCTTACTCTACAGCAGCTCCTTCCAATCCTGACCAAAAATGCATGGATGGTGACTTTGGATTTAAAGGAGGCATATTTACACATTCCCATCAGGCAGGAATGCAGAAAATACCTCGGGTTCAAGGCCGGGTCGAGGCACTATCAATTCTCTGCGCTGCCCTTTGGATTGTCTACTGCGCCCAGGGTCTTTTACCAAATGCCTGGCTCCAGTAGTAGCTTATTGCAGACTCAAGGGAATTCAAATTTACCCTTATCTGGACAACTGTCTTATTCAGGCAGACAGCAAGGATGTCTTACTTCAGCATCTAGAGTTTGTTCAGAATCTTCTCAAGTTCCTGGGATTCACTGTAAACATAAAGTCAAATTTGACACCCTCACAACAGATAATTTTTCTGGGCGCTTCTCTAAACACAACAACCCAGATGGCATTTCTGACATACGAAAAACAATTACAGCTGGCCTCAACTTTCAAAACCTTGGCAACTTTAACTCCGCTATCTGCAAGGAGATTCCTGCAGGCTTTGGGTTACATGGCCTCCTGCATCCTTCTCGTACCATGTGCCAGACTACATATGAGGAAAATACAGTGGTACCTAAAAAGTGTATGGTCTCAGCATTGCCACAGTTTAGACATACTGATCTCCGTCCTGCCTTGTCTTCAAAAGGAATTCTTTTGGTGGTCCAAGGCATGTACTCTAAACAAAGGAAAACCCTTCTGTCTGCCTCCTGCCACTCAGATACTGACCACGGACGCCTCAGATTATGCATGGGGAGCCCATTTTCAGGGCAACTGTCTACAGGGTCTTTGGACAAAGGATCAGAAGCACCTGCATATCAATTTAAAGGAAATGTTAGCCGTACAGAAAGCTCTATTGGCCTTCAGGAATCTTCTACAACCAGGACAACTACTGATACGGACAGACAATACCACAGTTATGTGGTACATAAACAAGCAAGGGGGATCTCATTCCTATCCCCTTTGCAGACTAGCCATGGATCTTTGGAACACAGCTCTAACTTGCAATCTGGACCTTCAAGCACAGTTTCTACCAGGGAAGCAAAACTTCCTGGCAGGCAGTCTGAGCAGAAATCTTTCGGACCCACACGAATGGATGCTGGACACCGAAATATTCAAGATGATTACTGCAGTCTGGGGATGTCCTCACATAGACCTCTTTGCATCCCACCTCAATCATCAACTACAGATTTTTTGCACCAGGACGTTCGACGAAAAAGCTTGGAAAGTGGATGCACTATCATTCAGTTGGAGAAACCTCTTGGGATATGCCTTTCCGCCTCTTCCTCTTCTTCCACGAGTATTATTAAAGATCAAACAGGACAAGCCCAAGATGATAATCTTGCTGGCCCCAAATTGGCCTCGACAGTTTTGGTACCCAACACTGAAAAACCTTTGTCTGGAGCCCCCTTGGGTTTTACCACAGACTCCGAACCTTCTGTCCCAACACCAGGGTCAGGTTCTACACTCCCATGTCAAAACTCTCAGCCTGGCGGCCTGGTTAATCCAGGGTCTTTGAATCATTCTCTCCTACCCAAGCAGGTTTTGGATGTCATTTTAGAAGCCAGACGTCCTAACACTAGAAAATCTTATGCAGGAAAATGGAAAAGATTTTGTTCCTGGATGCAGGCTCAGGATTCTGATCCTCTTATTCCTAACATTCCTCAAATTTTACTTTACCTGACAGACCTCTTACATAAAGGTCTCTCTTTCTCTTCCATAAAGATTCATGCCTCTGCTATTTCTGCTCATTATAATACAGACCCTCCAATCTTTTCCCACCACCTCATGAGACAGTTTCTCAGAGGAGCTAAGAACTTAAGGCCCCCTAGATCTCCTCCCATTCCTGCTTGGGATCTCAACTATGTTTTGGAAAAGCTCACCTTACCTCCTTTTGAGCCTGCTGCCACATCTGACATCATGTTTTTATCTTGGAAGACAGCCATCCTGTTAGCTCTGACCTCTGCCAGGAGAGTTTCAGAGTTGCAAGCTCTTATGGCTGTAGAACCTTATATTATTTTTCATCAAGACAGGGTGTCTTTAAGGACTAATCCTACTTTCATGCCTAAGGTGGTTTCCAAAGTGGCTTTAAATCAAACTATTCACTTGCCAACCTTTTTCTCCACTCCTCAAAATAAAGGGGAAAGGATCTTACATTCCTTGGACGTACACAGACAACTACGTTTTTACCTGGACAAAACCAAGGACATCAGGAAATCAGAACAATTGTTTGTTTCTTATGCTTCAAGTTCCCAAGGTAAAGCCATTTCAAAACAGACCATTTCTAAATGGATTGCTCATGGAATCAGATTTTGCTATTCACACCATGGAAAGCAAATCCCAGGGAGTATAAGGACTCACTCTACCAGAGCTGCTGCCACTTCAGCTGCCTTCCTCAGGGGAGTTCCTACCAAAGACATTTTGGAAGCTGCAACTTGAAGTTCAGTGTATACTTTTTCCAAGCATTACAATCTACCTCTCTACTCTAAGTCTAGGGCAGGCTTTGCTTCTGCAGTCTTGCAGGGTCTTATAGCCACCCCCTCTACTTTATGACCACCTCCCTTTCATTCTGCTTTGGGATTCTACCCTACAGTCATGACTGCAACAGTGAAACACGATGAACATAGTACAGTTGTGTACACTTACCATAAATGTAGATGTTGAGTGTCTTCACTGATGCAGTCTGGGTTGCTCACCCTCCTGTCCCCTCTTATTTTTTCTTTTGTGTGGTTCCTTTTTTCACCCTTCTTCTGAGGTGTATTTGCAAAGGGTATGGGACCTTACTCATTTTGGAACTTCTGACATCTGGGGCAAGAAAAACTGGAGAACATGGCGTCGGCTGTCAGCTTTGTACACCTGGCGCTCTGACGTCAGGGAGCATGGCTGAACAGCCGACGCCGGACCCAGACTTTGGGATTCTGGCCGACCGAGGACTGCCTGCCGGCAGGGGAGAACCCTACAGTCATGACTGCAACAGTGAAGACACTCTAACATCTACAGTTATGGTAAGTGTACACAACTGTACTTACTCCTTTCTTTTGGAAGTGGACACTGGTAATTACTGCAAGCTTTTTCACAGAGTGGATCTACTCACAGAAGAACAGGGTTGTTTGATACATCCCGACCCCAATCAACTTCAACTGTCTGCCTGGATGATAGGGTCTTAATACCTTATAGACACCTGTTTACTGAGAATGTGCATCAGGTACTAATGGAAGCAAGAAAGCTTGCTGTTAGAAAATCATGTATAAGTAAATGGAAAATGTTTTCTAGTTGGTGCGACAACAAAAACATTATCCATTCTGGGTTAGTTTGTCTTTGGTTTTGCAGTATTTGTGTGAGCTGAGGCTTGTGAAGCCGCGTTGGTACAGCGGTAGCGTTGTTGCCTCACAGCAAGAGGTTCTCCTGTTAGATTCACGGCTGGAGTGCCTTCTGTGTGGAGTCTGCATGTCCTCCCCACGGTCGATTGGCCTCCGAAAGACATGCATGAATGGGCGTCCCTTCGCTGAAGGTTGGACGTCAGGCTGGCAACACGGCACCATAAAAAATCTACTGCCAATCATTAGCAGACCAGAGTTCTGCTGTGGCGACCCCTAACCAGGAAAAGCCAAAAAGACAAACAACAACAACTTTCCTGAGGCTTGTCTTACTCCTCTATCAAGGTTCATTTGTCAGCCATGTCATCCTGTGGATCCCCCAATTTCAAGGTATAAGTTCATAGGTGTTTACTAGCATAATTACTACAAAGGCCTTTTTAAGCCTAACCATGCATCCCAAATCTCATAGGTTCATAGGTTCATACTAGGCTATCTGCCCTGGGGCAATTATAAGCCTAGCCCAATTCTGTATGGCTTATGCCACCCCTTGATTTGAGTATACTGTGTCCTTTTTAAGGTTTAGTTTACTGTGCCTCTGTCTAATAGTGACACGGGAGTAATCCCTGGGACAAACCTACGATCCCCCATCCACCTATCGAGATTCTTCTTGAAGAGATTCAGTGAGGTGCTCTGCCTCACATGAACTGGAATTCTATTCCAGAGCGAAGAGAGCCTCTGGGTTATGAACCTGTCCCTCCAGCAAGTTCTATTTATTTCTGTGCTGAGGTTCAAGTCCCTCGAGCGTGTGGCTCTAAGGGATTTAGATTTACTGAGGTGGAGCATGTCCATTAATTCTGGATTTGACATAGCTTTGTATGTCAAGCATAGATCGCCTCGAAGTAGGCGGTATGCAACTGAGTAGAGCTGGAGTTTTTTTAACCGAGCAGCATATGGCATCTGTTTGAGACCCTTGATCCTCTTGGTGAGATACTTTTGGGGTCTTTCTAATTGCTGCAGGTGTCGGGTAAGGTACATCCCAAAAGGGGCATTGTATTCTATGATGGGCCTGATGGGCCTGATGAGGGATAAATAAAGGGGCATGATTACCTCTCTTGATCTAGATGTGAAACCCTTCGTGATGAGGTGGGCTAGGTAGAAGGTCTTTCTAACCACTTTGGCAATGTGGTTTTCAAAGGAGAGATTGCTATCAACTTCGGTCCCCAGGTCCCTAATAACTTTCTCTGTACTTAATGGGTTTCCGCCTATGTGGTAATTTGTGGGCACATTGTTTTTGCCAAAGGGTATGACTATACATTTTTTGGCATTTAGCTTTAAACCATGGCGCTGGCACCAGTTATCTGTCTCTGTGAGACCTTTTGAAGGACGTTTGTGTCAGCTGGAGAGTTGATTATGGCGCCCCCTTTGCAGTCGCCTGCGAACTTGGTGAGCCATATTCCTCCCACGCTTGCCTGTACCTCGAAAGTATATACCGAACAGGAGTGGTCCCAGGACAGAACCCTGTGGGACGCCACTTGCGACCGGTTTCAAGTCTGACATGGCTCCAGCAACTCTCACTCTGTGGGTTCTGTCTTTGAGCCAGTTTGCGACCCATCTTGTGACATAGGGGTTTATATTTAAGCTGGATAGCTTATCTATGATGCCCGAGTGGGGTATTGTGTCAAATGCCTTTGCAAGGTCCAGATAGGCTGTGTGGACTACCTTCCCTTCATCTATGGCTTTGGTGAATGTTTCGAAGACGTCAACCAGGTTCAAAAGGCAGGATCTGCCCTTGACAAAGCCGAACTGGGTAGGATCTAGTGTCTGTAGGTCCCCAATGTCTTTGTTTATGAGCTCCATGATGATCCTCTCCATAGCCTTGCAGACTAAGCTAGTCAGGCTTATGGGGCGATAGTTTCCAGGGTCTGTAGAGGCTCCACCTTTGTGGAGTGGGACCACTGTTGCTGTACGCCATTCTGTGGGCACATATCCTGTAATGAGGCTGAGATTATATAGCTGTTTTATTTCAGGGATTAGTTCCTCTTGGAGTTCATGTAGGACGCAACCTGGGATGCCATCTGGTCCCATGGAAGCAGTGTTTTTTGCTTTGGAGAGGGCAGCCTTCACCTGAGCATCAGAGATGTTTGGGAGGCAGCCCTCTGCCGGGATAGATACTTGCTCTTTTGGTTTGCACTGAACCTGTCTGCCAGGATATTGGCGATGTCTGTGGGTTCAGTGTATTTTTTGTCGTTTAGAATCAACTCGGAACAAGTCTGGGAGTTGCATCCCAGGTTTCCAACATAACTGAAAAAAGCCTTATGATTGTCTTTGGTGTCCTGTGCAATTTTTCTCTCGAAGCTGGCCTTGGAGGATTTTATAAGGGATCGTAATTTTTTGCTAGTACTGATCAGAGATGCCTTCCCTATTAGGGATTTTGCTCTATCATGTAGTAGCTTCCTCCTTCTGTTGTACAGTTTATTTATGGCAGGGGTCCACCTGACAGGATGCCTGCCTTTGGATGATTGGGTCTTGGTTTTGTTTGGGATAGCATGATCCATGCATTCCTGGAGATGTCCGTAGAATGCGTTTATATAGGATTCTGCAGTTTGGGCTGTAGTTTCCACTGGCCCTGGAGCCTTGAAGGATTCCACTTCGGTTTTGAGAAGTGAGAAGTTCGCTTTTGAGAAGTTTTTCACTGTGGTTTTCTGGGCTGGGGGTGGGGTCGGGATGTGGACATCCAGTGAAATTAATTTATGGTCTGATCTTACCAATGACGGATATACTTCTGGTGTGGAGCATAGAGTCCCCATGTTGGTAATGATCAGGTCTAGTATGTTGTCCCCTCTTGTGGGAGTGGTGACTAGTTGTTCCATAGCATTTGCGTTTATAATTTCCAGGAACCTTTGGGCTAAGGTGCTGGGGCTTGAGTAGTGCTCCCAGTCAATGTTTGGGTAGTTGAAGTCGCCCAATATAATGGTGCTCGGAGAGATCTTCATGTTCTCCAGTGTTTTCAGGAAAGCCGAGTGGGATTCCTGACTTTGAGAGGGTGGTCTGTAGGATGCTATAAACTGAAAAGCAGTCTTGCCCACTGTTAGTTGCACATGGATGGTCTCCGATACTTCGTGCAATGCCACTAACCTGGAGGTGTGGATATCCTTGATAAATATGGAAACTCCCCCTCCTTTTGTGGTTCAGTCCGGGTTTTGGGGCCGAAAAGCATGATATGAGGTATAACCTGGTAGTGCTGGGGTGCTCTCTGGAGCCTTGAACCAGGTTTCTGTCACTGCACAGATATCGATGTTCTCCATACTGAGGAGAGCTTGAGTGCGTGCATCTTGAGGTTAAGACTTCTGGCTTAGCAGCATTACCCTTAGTTTCTTGTTCCTTGTGCTGTCTATGGGGTGGGTTTGACTTTTGAGCCTTGCCTAAAAAGGCACTATGGGGTGGCAAGAGCCTTTGCCAATATCCGAAAGCCCAGTGGTGACAGGTGCAAGCCATCCCTAGCGAAGCAATGTGACTTGTCGAGCATGTCATCCCAGGCTGACAGACACTGGATCCCCTTTGAATGACACCAAAATTTTAGCCAATTGTTAAAATCGATCATTTTGTCTTTGTACTGTGGCATCATTCTAGGTGAGGGTAAGATGCTGCTCAAGGTCAGGGTCATACCAGCCTGGGCTACATGATCAGAGAGCTCCTCTATGTCTCTTTTCATGTAGTCCAGGGAGGTATGTCTCAGGCCATTCACACCAGCATGTACAATGACTGAGTCATATTTGTATTTGCTTTGGAGTGACCGGAGTGCTTGCGTTATGTGGCGGATCCTAGCACCCGACAGGCAGCTCACCGTGACCTTCTCTTTATTCAGCCTGGTGAGCGGGACGTCAGTGTGTCTGACAATAGAGTCACCTATTACAAGAGTATCAGGTGTGTTATTCAGCCTTAAGGGCTGTGGCTGCTTGGCACACTGACTTTGTGGGTTATGTGTTGTGTGTGTGTTTTGTTTTGAGGTAGCGTTTGCTTGGATGTCTGCTTTGGAGGTCTCTGTTGCTTAGGTAGATTTTTATTTAGAGCCTCCGAGTATGTTTTTGTGTATTTATGTGTTTGGTTCGCTAATGTGGTGGGACTATTTGATAGTGGAATTGTGTTGTGTGAGGTTACCTCCTCCTCCTAACTGGTTACACCAGTTTTGAGATGAGAGAGCTCAGCCTCCAGTTTGGCTAAATAGTTGCATCTCTCACATATATTTGAACCTGTTTGGAGGAGGAGAGGGTTGTCCGTGTACATGAGACAGTTGTAACATTGCCTCAAAATTCCCAGATTCACCAGCTGGACTGGAGAGGAAACCATTGACTGACCTTTGGACATGCTAGAGTAATATAGGGAAACTGAATTTAAGACGGACCAATAGAGGACAGGGTAATCGTAGAGAGTATAAGAGTAAGTAGTGCTTATGGTTTAATAGTGCTAACTTGTAGGATTACTTAATTGGACCTGTGAAGGGCCTTAGAATGAGAATATGGTGTTTAAATTGAGAGATAGAGCAGTTCCAAGGGAAAAAGTGAAGAGCAGACCCTGTGGAGCCAGGAATAGTTTAAACCCAATTAGGCGGCGCTGCCCGCTGTTGCGCTATGCACAAAAACGCGCAAAAGAGGGTTTTAAGAGAGGAAGATGAAGGAGTTTTGGAATTGACCCAAAATGGCCAATAAAACTACAGTTTCAAGTCAGTAACCATTCCCACAGGGGCAGGCAAGCTGCTCAATGTTTTTCACTGTCACTGATCAACAGAGAGACTTCCCTTTAGCCCAAGCAAAAAATGGCCTCACAGAAACTTAGAAACAGTTCAAGAACAGCAAGCCTGTAACTGAACTTTTTTAAATCTCAGAAAAGTGGGAAAAAAGCAAGATTTTTGTTTTTCAGAGATAGCAGAGGTTCACAAGTATCAACAAGTTATAACAGTGCAGTAAATGACCCCACACAAGAGTGCTAGGCCAAAGACAGATAAAATGCAAGTTTTGAGAAAAAAACGATTTTAAAAATAAGTGCAAACAGGAAATTCAGTAAACAGCTCTAGGTTGTGCTCTAAATACAGTTACTAATGCAGAAATCAAGTTTAACAACCCAGAAAATGCTCAAAATAGGCGGCTATGCAGAAAAACTTAGCAAATAAACAGAGGAAAAATACTTAAAATCTCAAAAGTGGCTCCTTTCTTCTCTCAGCGTTTTTTCCTCTTGGTGGGTGCTTCACCAACAGCCAACAAGCCTGACAAGTTTTGATACCCTTGATAAGTATAAGCAAGGGCTTGGGAGATAAAACATTTACAAGCAAGCGGCCTGGGAGACGAACCATTTACCAGTTGTCTTTGTCCATTAGAGACATAGGTGACAAACCAGGGGTGAATTTCCTGGTCCCCATCCAATTGTCCAAGTTGCACTTGAATTGGGTTGAGGAGGAACTCTGCTTCATATGGATGGGAAGTCTGTTGCAGAGACAGGCTAGTCTCTTGAATAATTACCTGTCTCTCCAGCAGATCCAGTTTATATCACAGGAAAGGTTTAGGCCTGTAGAATGGGTAATTCTGGTGGTGTTTGTTTTGTGGATATGCAGGAGGTCCATCAGAGTTGCGTCTGACAATGCCCTGTATAGCAGGCATAGGTCTCCCCTCAAAAGCCTGTAAGAGACCAAATACAGGGATAGGGCTCTTTGCATAGGACATTTTACTTGTGCCCTGTATTCTTTTAGTGAGGAACTTCTGTGGACTTTCCAATTGTTGAATATGCCTGGTTAGGTATGTACTAAAAGGGGAGTTGTACTCCGTGATAGGAGTGATGAATGACAAATACGTTGGAACAATGACGTCCTTGGACTTGGATGCCATACTTTTGTTTATAAGATGTGCAGCCTAGAATAATTTCCTCACTACTATAGACACATGATGATCAAAGGCTAGATTACTGTCCATGTGTAACTACTGGGTCAACTCTAAGAGATGTATTGTCAGTATGATAGTTTCCACTAGTGGATGACTTCCCGAAGGATGCTGTTATGCATTTCTTGGCATTTAGCTTTAGTCCATGGCTCTGACACCAGTTGTTTATCTGTGTCAGCCCTTCCTGGAGAACATTTATTTCAGTGTGGGATTCAATGACAGCTCCTAATTTGCAATCATCTGCAGATTTAGTCAGCCAGAGACCACTGACATTGGCCTTGACTTCAGACAGGTAAATGCCAAAAAGGAGCAGTCCAAGGACTGATCTCTGAGAGGCTCCACTTGTGACTGGTTTCTTTGTAGAGGTGGACTCCCCTGTTCTAAGTTCATGGGTCCTGTCTGTGAGCCAGTTGGCTATTTACTGGGTGACATACGGTGATGTACCTAACCTCTTGAATTTGCCAACAATACCCGAGTGGGGTGTTGTGTCAAATGCCTTGGCCAGGTCAAGGTAGGCAGTGTGAACCATTTCGCTCTCATCTATTGCTTTGGTGACCTTCTCAAAGAAGTCCACTAGGTTGAGTAGGCATGACCTGTCCTTGATGAAAACAAACTGGGTTGGGTCCAGTGTCTGGAAGTTTACTATGTCACTGTTGATCATTTCTATAATAATTCTTTCCATGGCTTTACATATAAGAATAGTGAGACTTATGGGGTCTGTAATTTCCAGGGTCTAGATGGCCCACCTTTGTGCAGAGGGATGACTGTTGCTGTTCACCATTCATGAGCCATAAAGCCTTTGGAGGCTACAGTTAAGTAGCTATTCCATAGGGCCCGATAGGTCATGTTTCATGCTATTTAGAAGGCATCCTTGGATATTGTCTGGGCCCATTGATGCAGTGTTCTTGGTCTTAGAGAGAGAGCATTAAGGACCTGTTCTCTAGTGATAGCAGGAGGAGTCAATATTTGATGGTACTTCCTGAGGGAAGGTTGAGGGAGAGAGAAGGGTAAAGTTGGAGCTGAATTTATTGGCCAGTAGGTTTGCTGTATCTTCTGGCTCAGTATAGGTAGCTCCATTTACAATGAGCTCTGCACACAGTTGTGTATTGCCTTTGAAGTTGCAGACATAGGTAAATAATGTCTTGTGGTTGTCCTTGTCCTGGGAGTCCAAATTTACCTAAAATCTGGCTTTGGTAGACTTTGTCCTCTGAGTTCATTTAGTTTGATGAGAGTGCTTTTATCCTTTTGAGTGCTGCACCTCCTAATTTTTGCCATGATTTTCTTCCTTCTGTTATACAGCCTATTGATGTACTGATTCCACCAGCATGGCTTGTTTTATTTGAGTTAGTTCTGTACTTCTTCATGGTGAATACAGCTGCCTCTGTGCAGCTATTAACATGCTTGTACAGGGTTTCGCAGAGGCCGCAGTGTTCTCGGAGTTTATGGCAGCTTGAAACTTCGCCAGGTTATCACTTAATAGCAGGAAGTTAGCCTTAGAGTAGTTCTTAAATATTCCAGGTTTAGCTGGGGGTCCAGGTTTTATTTTTACTTCAAAGAAGACCATTTTGTGATCTGACCTTACCAGAGAAGACATTACAGTAAAGGGTGTGCAGCACACTCCCATATTATTGAGGACCAGATCCATTATGGTTGCATCCCTGGTTGGTGTACTGACTATCTGGTCCAGAGAGTTTGTGTTTACAAAATCCAGGAATCTCTGTGCCTGTACATTTGTTGTTGTATAGGATTCCCAGTTAATAGTGGGATAATTAAAGTCACCCATGAATATGGTATTGGGTTGGCTGGTGAGTGTTTCCAGTAAGTTTAAATACATGATATGGGTTTCCTGGGTCATAGAGGGGGGACCTATAGCTTGCAAGGAAGTGGTATTGGATTTTGCCTATGGTGATTTGAACATGGATCAGCTCAAGTGCATTGTCCTGTTTAACCATCCTTGTGGTATATTTATTTTTTATGCAAATTGAATCACCTCCACCTTTAGTCCCTGTCTGTGTAGTAGCTGGTCTAAAGGTGTGGAAGGCATTATAACCTTGCACAGTTGGTGTGCTCTCCACAGCTTTAAATCATATCTCAGTGACCGCACAGATGTCAGCATTCTCTAGAGTGAAGAAAGCTTCATGACCGGCAGCTTTGTGGTCCATTGGTCCAGCATAATGTCCAGAGAATACACCATTTTGGCCTCCTGGTGCCAGTCAGACTGTAAAGCTCTAGGCATTGTGGCATGGAACATATACTCCTATTGGGATTTAGGAGCTAGGACCCTCCACTGCTCATATCATCTGTCCAAGTTCTTGACTTTTAGTGAATCAGGCCTTGGAAAGTTTTCTTACTTCTGTAGAGTGGCTGTGAAGAAGAATTTAATTAAAACTTTGCAGATTCCATAATGGCTACTGAGTGACTCACTGTAATTTTGATTGTGCTTACTCTGTCATCAGGCTGGAGGCTCATGCATATGCCTGTGTAAGATGGCATGCCAGAGAATGTCCTTCATCAGGGAGTAGCCCTGGTTAAGCTGGTCCTTTAAGAAACAGCGTTCACTGTGCTCTGTCAAGACATTCTAATATCCCTTGGTTTTGCCTCCTCAGCAGTGCTTGCTGATTCTCATATGATCATAGGAAGTTACTAGGCTATTGGCCCAGAGACCCTTACAAGCCTAGCCAAGAATTTAGCCCATGTTCCAACAAGTCGGCTGTCTATGCTACTGTCAAGCAGAGATGCAGGTGGAATCCCAGTGGTGTATATTGTTTCCCATCCAGTTGTCCAGGTTGCGCTTAAAAAGGTTTAATGAGGTACTCTGCTTTATGTGGAGATGGCGTCTATTCCACAAAAGGGGGAGTCCCTGAGACACAAATCTGTCCTGCCAGCAAGTTCTATTGATGTCACAGACCAGGTTGAGGTTGTCCGTGCGGGTTACTCGAGTGGAGTTTGACTTGCGGATATGCAGCAGTCCCATCAGGGTGGGGTCTGAGATTGCTTTGTATGCCAGACAGAGGTCATCTCTGAGGAGTCTATAGGAGATTGAGTAGAGGAACAAGGCTTTTAGCCTGACTGTATAGGTTAGTTGTTTGAGGCCCTGGATTCTCTGGGTGAGGAACCTCTGTGTTCTCTCTAGCTGCTGCATGTGCTTTGTGAGGTACATGCCGAAAGGGGCATTGTACTCAATGGGTCTTATAAGGGAAGATTACAGGGATGTTATGACCACCTTGTCCCTGGATGAGATACCCTTAGTAATCAGGTGGGCCATGTAGAAAGTTTTCTGTACAATGTAGGCAGTATGGTGGTCAAAAGTCAGTTTGCTATCAACCTGGTTGCCCAAGTCCCTAATGACTGATTGCATGCTTAATGCCTTATTATCAGTGTGATAATCTGTGGGGACGTCATTCTCCCCAAAAGAGATGATGATGCATTTTTTGGCATTCAGTTTGAGGCCATGTTTCTGGCACCAGTCATTTGTTTGGGTGAGACCCTCTTGGAGGATGGCCACATCACTAGGGGAATTGATGACAGCACCCAGCTTGCAGTCTTCTGCGAACTTGGTCAGCCATAGCCCACTAGATTTGGCCTGCACCTCTGAGACATATATCCCAAACAGCAGAGGCCCCAAGACCAATCCCTGGGGTACACCACTTGTTACGGGTTTACTACTTGAGGTGGCTTCCCCTGTTTTGACTAGGTGGGTTCTATCAGTGAGCCAGTTTACTACTCATCTGGTAACATATGGATCGATGCCTAGTTGATAGAGTTTATCTATCATACCTGAGAGGGGAATAGTATTGAAGGCCTTGGCAGATCAAGGAACGCAGTGTGCACAGTCTTCGCCTAGTCTATGGCCTTGGTGACTATCTCAAAGAAATTGACCAGATTTAACAGACATAACCTCCCCTTTGTGGGATCAAGTTTATGTAAGTTGCCAATGTCCTTGTTAATGAGGTCCATGATAATCTGCTCCATGGCCTTGCAGATCAGGCTCATTAGGCTGATGGGTCTATAATTTCCTGGATCGGTGGATGCTCCACCTGTGTGCCAAGGGATGACAGTAGCTGTCCTCCACTCGCTTGGGATGAAGCCGGTACTCAGGCTTTGGTTGAATAGGGTGCTTAATGGTGTTGCACGTTCCTGCCTGAATTCGTGTAGGATGCAGTCTGGGATGTTATCCGGTCCCATGAAGGCTGTATATTTGCTTTTGATAGGGCAGTGATGACTTGTTCCCTAGAGATATGGGGAGGGGGACAGGTACTGGGGATGTCCTGTTTTACTGATGGGGGGACAGAGGAGTGAAGTTTTCACTAAACCTGTCTACCAGCAGGTTGGCTATATCTGCAGGGTTTGTGTATGTGGTGTCCTTGACCACCAGTTCTGAGCAGATCTGGGTGCTTCACTTGAGATTGCGGACATATATGAAGAAAGTCTTATGATTGTCTGTAGTAGATATGACCAGTTTGGACTCGAAGTTTGCTTTGGAGGGTTTCACTAGTGCTCTTATTTGCTTGATCTGCTCCATCTTGGTCTTGGACACCAAGGTTTTCCTTTTATTATAGAGTTTATTTATTCTAGATGTCCACCAGACAGGTTTACTCTTCCTTGAAGAGGATGATTTTGTCCTGTCTGGTATCCCTTATTTCATGCAGTGTGGTGTAGGTTTGGACATATGTGTCAGTTCCTGTGGAGGGGGAAGGGAGCAATGAAGCTGTTTGTACCTTTCCTGAGTAGGTTGTAATCAGCTTTTGAGAAGTTTTTTTTGTTTGACTGTAGCTGGGGTCAGGAGATGGTGACTTCTAAAGTGACTGCTTTGTGGTCAGATCTCACCAAGGATGGTGACACTGTAGGGATGCTGCAGTGGTAACTCATGTTGGTTAATACCAAGAAATCAAGAAATCTCTGGGCATTTTACATTTTGGCATGAGTATTTCTTCCAGTCTATGGTTGGATAGTTAGTTGCCTAAGATCAGGGTAAAGGGTTGAATCTTGATGGATTCGAAGGAGTCCAGATAGGTGGAGTGGGCATCTTGAGTCAGAATTGGAGGCCTGTAGCTAGCTATGATTTGCATAGGGGTCTTGTCATTTGTTAACTGCACCTGGAGTATTTCCTGTGAATCATACTGTCTGACCAGCCTAGAGGTGTGTATGTTTTATGTATATATTATAATTCCACCTCCTTTTGTTTTGCTGCCCACAGTTCGGGATCTGAATGAATGATAGGATGAGTAACCTGGTATGGCTTGGGTGCTCTCTCTAGCTTTGAACGAGGTTTCTGTGACTGCACAAATGTCAGCTTCTTCCAGGGTTAAAAATGCTTGCAATGAGTACAGTTTCATGTTTAGACTCCTAGCATTTAGCAGCATGACCTTTAATTTACGTTTTGATGAAATGTTCATGTTGGTAGTTTTGACCTCATGGCATTGCCTAAAAAAGGCACTGTGGGAGAGGCAAGAGCCTTTGCCAGGATCCTGAAGCCCAAGGGCGACAGATGCTGGCCATCTCTGGCAAAGCATCAAGGCTTGTCATTCATGTCATCCCTAGCTGTCAGGTACTGGATCCCCTTGGAATGACACCAGAAACTAAGCCAATTATTAAAGTCAATCATTTTCTGTTTGTATTGAGGCATCATTCTGGGTGACAGTAGAATGCTGCTTAAGGCTAGGAACATACATGCCTGGGACGCATACTAAGTGAGCTCGATCATGTCTCTCTTCGTATAGTCCAGGGAGGTACATCTCAAGTCATTCACTCCAACATGGACTATGACAGAGTCATAACAGTACCTGTTGAGAGACTTGAGTGCATTGGTGATATGACGTCTGGCACCCGACAAACAACTAACCGTGACTTTCTCCCTATCCAGCCTGGTGAAGGGCACATCTATGTGTCTCTCAATGGAGTCTCTTATGACTAATATGTTGGGTTTATGTTTAAGCCTTAGTGGCTGTGCAAAGATAATGACCCAAACTGCCAAAATGCAACAGTCTTGACTGTGGTCTGTGCTGCATTTGAGTATGTTTCTTAGAGTTTCCCATTGCTGGGAGAGACATCACCATGGATCAGTGGATTCTCAATGTAGTCACACTTGACCATCTTATAGCTTTAGATTCTTCCCCAGAAAGAGCTCTACTAAAGGAAGAAGCTATTTCAGCAAGACTCTTAGAAGAGGCAAAGACTTCACTGCAGTGTGGCAATGAGCAGTTAAGAAGCTGCTTCTTGAGGTCCAGGGTTTTATTCCTTCAGCTTGAATTTGCCTAACAGTGTGACTCTGAGCAAGTCACTTAACTAGACAGTGCACCTGGGCTGAGTGTTTAAGTAACTAAAATAAATGAATAAATAAACTGTTGAAATGGATCATAGAGGTTGTCCCATATTCATAAGGGAGCAGGGAGTTTACTCGCATCTCTAGATCACTGCAGTGGGATAAATGGTTCCATTCACATGTTGGACCTCAGCTGCTTCAGTTAGCACTCAAAAAAATCTTCCCAGGCTACCTTAACCCCTCCCTATTGCCCACAGTCCTCCACAGTTATTACTCTTCATATCTTTTCTTGAAATTGGTTGCTTACAAACTAACCCGTGGCTACTGTTTATTTTCCTGTGTTCTCAGAGGTGTTTTTGGGTTTAATACCATTAGTTTGTACTGCAGGTTTGTCTAACAGAAAAGGTCCGTTCATTCTTTTTCTTAATATTTATAGATTTTTTTCCTGGCGTTCGGAAAGTTTTTCACAGACATGTTTCCCTTTCCCATCCCTCATTGGTGTAGCTGTTGAGTTTTGTATTATAGCTATACTGTAAGCTGTTAACCACTGTTTTTTAATGCAGTTGCTAAGAAGCCAAGTCATGTTAAAAAAAATGAAGTTTAGTGCAAAGATTCCACCCCCAGGATAAACACAAACATGTCTAAAATATCTTGGAGGGCTCGATTTATGAAGAACTGGAGATAGAGCAACACTCTCAGCTGATTCTAGGGCTTCATTTTTCACTTCAAAACATTATTCTGAACATTTTAAGGGAAAGCTGCCTGTTGAAAAAGATCTTGCATCAGTGACCAAGAAACCTAAGATAGTTGATGCCACTATGAAGGTTTCAGAGGATGTTGTGTTTGCTTCTTCTGTACCTATGTCTTTAAAACTTTCCCAATGTATTGCTCCCATGAAAAGTACTCCCCACCCCCACACTCATTGATCAGAAAGCTTCTCTTTGGTTAACTATGAACCAAAACTCTGGATCCCCCATGCACTCTTCCATGGCATCTGTTAATTCCTAAAGGTTTCTCTCTGACCATCTGGACTATAAAAGGATGTGGGAGGCATTATTCATGATGCTGCAGATATTGACTCTATTGACTCCAGTGTTTTCTCTTGCTAATGTTAGGGGCTCAAGAGTACCTTCATTGCAGAACTTTTCAGACTATGCTCCAGATCCTTCCTCAGTGGACTCATTTCAGGCCCCATTTCCATCTCAACCATTGGTGACCCTTCAGTGCTGGTGTTAATCAGTGTCACCCATGGGGTTTATAACCTCAGACTCGCTTGCCCCAGTTTCGACATTGCCATCAATTGATGACTTTGACCTTTGTTACCTCTGGGTTGGTCTCTGAATCAACATTGGGGGTTAATGTCTGAGTTGACTTTAGCTCCTTTTGTTCCAGGGTTTAACATCTGATCTTCAAAGCTGGCCCTCGAGTGCTTGAAGTTGAGGGCATCCAACTTCTTCCAAGGCACTGTTGGCCTTCTCAGTCTCTGGTCAGCAGAGTCCCTGTAATTTTCATGATGAGTCTGACATTGTTGGCCTCATGCTCACAGTCACCATCGGTCAAAATTGTTTCCTTAGGCTGTTTGGTTTCCACCTTGAGTTTGGGGCCATAGATAGTCTCATTGGCCACAGCACAAACTGTCCTGCATGAGCTCCCACCTTGCAGCAGTTCAGACCATGTCTCACTATAACTTGGGACAGAAAATCTACAGGATCCAGATGAGATATCCTAGTTACGCCAGTCTCTTTTTATTCCTTATAATCTCCACAAAGACAAGGAGGGAAGGCATGCAAGAAAAAATGCATCATTCTAGTGAAGAGCCTTCCACATCAGACTTAAATGACAACCAAGATTCTGATTCTGCCCCATTACTACTTGATGATCCTATGGTCAATTAAATATTAGGGCTTAATTAGGACCAAAATGAAGTGGCCCTAAGATATTCCTTCTGAGTTAGGAAGCATCTTGGCTGAGCCCTTCCAGCACCAAGATAATTCTCTTGGATGGTTTTCCCAGCTGATGACATTAAGTTGGTGGCAGAAAATGCATGTAACAGCCTGGATGTGGTGATGCATGTACTGAAATGATCCAGTAAGATCCTTTGGCATCCCAAGGATTGGCCAGCCTTTTCACAGAACCCAGTGGTAAACTCTATTGTTGTTTCAACTGCACTTCAGAAGGCTCCTCAGTTGTAGTTCAAAGCTGTTAATACCCTAAACAATGACCCAAGTGCCTTGAATGGACTATGGAAATATGTGTTGTCATCCCCTACCTTCTCCTTGAAGGCATTAAACTGCATGGTGTATTTATTACATTTCTAAAGGGAACTGATAGATGTGTGAGACTATACTCTGGAAGAGTTACTGGAATCAGAAGTCAAAACAGGCACAAGCTTCACTGCTCAGTGCCATACCTAACTTTGCTGGATAGAATTTGCTGATAACTGTAAAGCTGAGCTTATGAATGCTCCATTTGATGGAACCTTGTTCTTTTTATGAAGAAGGTAGTGAGGACAGTACTTCACCAAAGTATAGTTGGAAGTTTTAGGCTCTACAGTGCCTACTTTATAGAAGGGATTTGAGCTGGTACCGGTTCTGATTTTCTTGCCTAAAAAAAAAAACTTAAAGTTGTAGAAGGTACAACAGAGAAGACAGTACATTTCTGAAAAGCTGATGTCCTTGTATTCCTATGTTGCAGTATTCTTACAGTGGGATTTCCCGCCTCAGGCGACCCAATGTCTGCTCCTATACAAAAGCTTAACCTGGTTGCTGTAGGTGCGTGGGACGTCACATATAGGGCCATAAACCAGGGACCTTAAATGTGACGTCTGCACGCACAGACCTCAGAACTTTTCAGCCGCAGACGACGTCACATCGTTCGCTTCACTCCTACAATTTAAGACTTCTAAAAGCTAAGTACTCCATTGGGGAAACCTTTCCATTCATTTGCTTGAGCTTGGTTAACTGTATTTAATACAATGTCAGCTAAGAAGGGCAAATGCTGTTGCGGGAGTCGGATACTGCATAAATATACACACAACTGTTGCATTTTTTGTCTTGGGAAGGAACACAATCATACTGCTTGTTCCATTTGCCAGTCTTTTGTACAGAAGACCCTCCTCAGCTGTCTGGCCGCACTAAACTTATATTTAGAGAACCAGTGCCTCAAAAAGCTTGCACTTAGGATGGATCCTGGATTGGTCGTTCTGACTGAACTACTGCAGAAAAAAGCCAAAGTTTCCAGGCCTACTTCCATTGCCTCTCCACCATCGGATGCCCCCTCCAGCTTTCGATGTAGGAGTTGAGGGACGTCTGACAGAACCAACTAATTTGACAGCTCCTACAGAGGAAGACTCTTCAGAAGTAATGGCCTGTGTGTTCACGGAGATAGCCCAGACGTCGAAGTCAAGGGAGAACCAGAATCAGTCGGACAACCTTCGGAGACACCAGTTCCTGAAACTCAGGCCTCTGAGCCTAGGCCTTCTCCCAGACCGATGGCTACTAAGCGAAAACAAAAAAACTAAGCATTTGACTCCTACCACTGAAGGAGTTCCAGATTGGCAGTCATTCACTAACTCACTGATGCAGGCCTTTATGGCCATCGGGCCCACAGGCTCTTCTCCCTTCACTATACCTGTGCTCAGCCCTAGGCCTGCCTGTGCTATTTCTCCCCCCTTGCAGACTACCCAAGAAGGAGAGGAGGGACTAAAACCTTACTACTCTTCTTCTGAAGAGTAATTTCTTATGCATCCCAGATTGCCTCTCCTTTAGAATACTATTCACCAGATGAGGAATCCATTGAAGGGGATTCCCACCAGAGGACATTACCGTTGGTGAAACTATAAGTTGAAAGAGTACTTTATATGGGACACTACCCAGATAACTGACACCCAGAAGAGAGATTTTGAACTCCTTCAAGTGGAGTCACCCTCCCCATCAGCCATCTTACCTGCCTATCTGGATGTTTTTACCTCTGCATCCAAAAATCCTGACTCTGAACCACCTGCACCTAAAAGACCAAACAGATTTTATAAGGTACCTGATGAGCAAAAAGTCTTAGTTAAACGCCCCTCTGGCAGACCCTGCAGTTATTGCTGTCTCCCAGACAAGCAATCCAGACTTATTCCGTCTGCATCTCTTTTGCCTACTGATAAAGACAGCAAAAGCATGGACAGGATTGTGGAAAAAGTGTACACCTCTTCCACCCTGGCCTTCCGTGCTATTAATTACCAGACACGCATGGTAAAATATGCCCTGGACCTTGTCTCACAAGCAACCAATCTCCTGGCTGCCACACCTGACTGCCCTAGGGCGGCCTAATGGTTTGGGTGTTTGCCTTACAAACACAAGGTGCAGGGCTTGAATCTCACAAGGGATAATTGGCTAGGCTTAAAATGACTCGCAAGGGCAGTTAGCTTAGTACTAATCTATGAACCTACTAAATCGGACATAACATCTAAACTCTCTCCGACTTCACAGGTATTCAGACATTTCATTAGGTTCAGTTATGATGCCGCAGAGGCTTCTACTAGGTCAGCAGCTTCTGCTTCTGTCCTCTGCAGATATTCTTGGCTTCGTCTACAACCTCTTCCTGAATACTTCAAAACTAAAATTATGGACACCCCATTAGACCATAACCTTTTGTTTGGAAAACAATCTGCAGAACTTTTTAAAAACCTGCAGGAGAAAAGCAAGGAGCTACAGGACATCAAGCATTTGTTTGTGTCCCCTATTCCTAAATATTACAGAAACTACCCTGCTAAGACTTCATTTGTCAGGAGAGCCCCTTCCTCTGGTATGCCCTCCTCCACCAGGCACAGGAGAAGAACCAGAAGGCAAACCTACTTCAGACCTGTTACCTCTCAACCAACTCCTAGACAGCCATTTCAGGATAGAAATGCACCCAACAAAGCAGTTTCAAAGGAAACTATTTCAGGTTGGATTGGAAAATCCATTTCCTTCTGCTACTCACACCATGGCGAACATTTACCCCATGGCATGAGAGTTCATTCCACCAGAGACATGGCTACTACCAAAGCCTTCCTCAAAGGGTTGGACACAGCTTCCATTATTTGAATCTGCCACCTGGTCCACTATTCACACATTCACCAGACACTACAAGCTAGATCAAGTCTTCAGAGCCAGGGCAGGCTTTGCTAGAGCAATCCTGCAGGGAGTTTCTGGAATCTTCCACTTCTTCTACCTCCACCCTTCCCTCTAACTAGCTGTGGTACACTCCTACAGTAAGAATACTGCAACATAGGAACAGAAGGACATAGAATAGTTGTGTAAAATCTTACCATAGCCATAGATGTCCTTCTCTTCCATGTTGCAGCATCCCATCCCTCCCACCCCACCCCCACCCCCCGAGTTAAGTTTAGACTATGGACCTAGCTCTTAGCTACTAGGAAGCTCTACCCTTCACCAAGAGCAATTAGCCAGCATATGACACTTGACACTTCTGGCTGACAATCACTTATTACTTTCGTTAGGATGGTCAGTTTGGCCTTCAAGTTCTGAGGTCTGTGCATGCAGACATCACATTTAAGGTCCCTGGTTTATGGTCCTACGTGTGTGACATCCCACGCACCTACAACAACCAGGCTTAAGCTTTTGTATAGGAGTTGACGTTGGGTCGCCTGAGGTGGGAACTCCCACAGTAAGAATACTGCAACATGGAAGGAAGGACATCTATGGTTATGGTAAGATTTTACACAATTATTCTTTCTTCCAGAGGAGATGGGTTTTCATACAACAACCAGAGGTCCCATTGCCCTCCTTCTGGACAGCTGTTCTCAAATCTCTGAGATTTTGCATGTCTGTTTTCCTTTGGAGGAAGATAGCAGCTCTCTTTCCCTCTACATGTCAGTGTCCGAGGCCTTCAAACTAGAAAGGTGGATAAGGGACATAGTGTCATAGAGGCTATTCCATTTTTTTCTGGCCCCTCCAGACTATAGTTTATTTTCCTTCCCTGCATTCTATCCAATCAGAGAACTGTGGCAAAGCTAACAGCTCTGATCCTGTTATTAAAAAGCCATCTAAGAGGTCCCGCCTGACAAAAAAAGGGCAAGGCTTTTGTTCAAGTTCTTTTTTTTTGGTACCAAAAAGACAGAAGGCCTCAGGCTCATCATCTACTTGAGTGGCCTAAAGAAACAGGCTGTTAAGAAGACCTTTCAGATAGGCTCAGTGCATTCCATCCATGCGTATCTGTTCAAAGGAGACTGTATGTACTCTCTGGAGCTACAAAGTACATCCCTGCCATCAAATTTGACAGAGTCCAAGATGCTTCTTTGCATCTGAATAAGGGGTAGTCATTTCCAGTTCAGGAAACTGCCATCTGGTCTTACCACTGTCCCAAAGGTGTTTGCCAAGTGCGTGTTTGCAATCACAACATTTCTAAGGCTTAAAGTTTCAAGGGCCTTCCCTTAACTGAATGAAGAGTTCCTTGTAGCCACTTCAGTGGACAAGACTGATTGCCTCATTACTTTTGTTACTTGAGTTTTTCTGACCCCTAGGAGTAACACTGAATCTTGCCATCTCCCATTTGGTGTGCAGTCAGTTGATAACCTTCATTGGCTGGGCTGTGAATACCTTGACCTGCCAACTTTACTTCCATATGGACAAAATTCAGCTTACCAAAGCTGCAGTCATGCAGATAATGCACAACAATGCAGTTCCTGTGTTTCTCTGTCTCTGAACCCTGGGACTCATGGCATCCACAAATTTGACAATGTTCCATCTCTGATACTTAATGAGATTTCTTTAGAGGACTCTAAAAGTGTAGTGAGATCAATTTGTAAACCATCTTCATATAGCAATTAGGGTATCTGGAAGTATGCAAGGACCATCTCCATTGTTGGACTTTCAAATCAACTTGTTTGTGGGCAGACCCTTTTGAACCCCAGCTCCTAACATGACAGTGACCACAGATGCTTCTGCTTTATGAGTTTGGCAACATTATGCATTATTTTTTGAAGATTGTCCAAGCATAACTGTTGATGTAAGAGGCCAAACTGCACATCAGCATTTTGGAAATGAGGTTTTCCTCCTCACCTTGCAGGCATTCCAGGACTCCCTTCCCACTACTGTGATTGCAATCCACCTTACAAGATTTGTATAAACAAGCAGGAACTCACCGCTCTCCTTTACTGGGAGAACAAGAGAGTATGGGAATGTGTGTTTGTCTCCAATTGCCTTCTTTTTTGCTGCTTATATCCCAGGTCAAGCCAGTTCTCTTGATTATAGGCTCAGTTTCCATCTCCTGATGCCCCTTGAGTGGTCCCTCAATCAGTTAACAGTGCTGTCTCTATTTTTTCTGTGAGAGAAGACATGCTGCATACTGTTTACATCCTTGTCCAGATTCAAGTGCAGCAATTTATTTTCCGTTATTTCACCCCTAGGAGGACACACCAGGGATGCAGTCAGTAGTGGTCCTTGGGACTACTGTATGCCTTTCCACCCTTTCCCCTTATCCCCATGCTCCTTGAGAAGGCTAGGAGGTGCAAACCAACTTCATTATAATAGCTGTTTTTTGTCCCAGACATGTCTGGTACCCCTGCTTTATATTTTCATAGATAAGTCCTAGGCTAGCTGCCCTTGAGGGCCATTTTAAATCTAGCCAATTTCCTTTTGGTGCTTGAATTAAGCTAACCTGCTTGGTTATAGATTGGCCTTACCCTTCCCATGGTTGATGATGATTATATATAACCCCTAATGATGTGGGCTGGGATTATACCATAGACACTATGAGGGCACCCATGCATGGGATAAAGCATTAAGGACCTGTTGCTGTCCATTAGTAGTACAGGGGGCAATCCAACTCCTGGGGTAAATTTTCTGTTTTCCATCCATACCGGGATCCAGACAAGGATGAGCACTGATTTACATTGATGGGGGGGGGGGGGGGACTCTGTTCTGGAGCACAGGTATCCTCTGGAAGATATGCCTCTCCATCCAAACTATTCTAGGAATGTTGCAGAAGACATTTAGATCTCTAGACTGAATATTGCTGATGTGCAGTAGGTCCATCAGCATTGGGTCAGAGGATGCCAGAAGCACGTCACTTCTTAGCAGTTAGCAGCATATGGTGTGTAGTGAACAGGGCTTCAGGTCAGTCCGTGTAGGACATACTGTTATCGGCCTTGTATCTTTTTAGTAAGTTATCTCTGTGGGCGTTCAGTTGTTGCATGTATCTGAACAGATGCATGCCAAAGCGGGCATTATATTCTATGATTGCTCTAATGAGGGGTGAGTAAAGGGGGACAGTGACATCCTTAGATCTAGACACAATCCCTTTGTTTATAAGATGTGCAGTATAGAAAGGCTTTCAACCAACACATGCCCATAGTGATAAAGTTAGGTCACTATCCACTTATGTTCTGAAATCCTGAACATCTGGGTCAACTCTTGGGGGAGTACTGTCGACTCTTTTTGAAGTCAGCCAAGAACCTACTGTCTCACCTGTCTTGCAAGCCTCATCCAGATATTCAGTCCCTATAATAGGCCATAAGGTTTCTTCAATTCCAGTAGTAGCCAGGAACCTTGCATAACAACACATGGTGGTTCAGATCATGACTTCTGCCCAAAGACCACGTACCAGGAAGATGTATAGTAAATGGACCAATTTTTCTGCCTGACTCACTGCTAGAGGGCAAGATCTCACTACCCAGTATCTGAAATATTTGCGTCAGATTTTTGATTCAGGTCTCAGCTCCTCTTATGTGAAAGAGCATCTGGTGACCATATCAGATTTTCATCAAGGCATACCTTCTGCATCTTCAGCTTTGCTCAAAGTATGCAAAACCTTCCTAAGAGGCACATTTCTTTTACATTCTCATTTCAAATCTACTGTTCATCTTAGGACCTGGTCTTTGTTGTTCAGAACTAACTCTTACCCCTTTTGGACTAGCTTCCTCTGTAGAACTGAAATTTCTCACTTGAAATCCCCTTTTCTTGATTGTTGTCCAATCACTCGGAAAGATTTCAAAGTTGCAGGCCTTGTATGTACACCATCATATATAATTTTTCCACAAAGATAGTCTCCCCATGAGGATGAATTCTTCTTTCATGCAAAAAGTTGCCAGAGAATTTAATATTATCCAGTTGTTAAGTGATCTTCCAGTAGTCTTTCCTAATTCGGTCAGTTGTGGAGAGTACCTGTTGCATAGTATGGATGCTTACAGCAACTAAATCCTTAAGAAGGGACTTCCAAATGTATGTATAATTTTCCTCTAAAGAATTAATATGAATGAATGCTAAAGTGTCTGCAGCAACTTTGTTTGACTTTCATATTGTATAAAGTTCTGTTCTTTAAGGTTTGCTGAAAGTAGTTTTCAATAATTTCATTTTGCAGTATTATCAGTAACTGAATTTCCCTTTTGTAATTGACCGAATACTCCACTCGGGCATTGTTGACAAAATCAAGAGGTTAAGTACAAACCCATATATCACCCGGTGGACAGCCAACTAGCTCACAGACAGGACCCAAGAAGTTAGAATTAATGAGTCCACCTCTACAAAGAGGCCAGGCACAAGTGGAATCCCTCAGGGATCAGTCCTTGAACCACTCCTTTTTGTCATTTGCAAATCAGAAGTCAAGGCTAAAGTCAGTGGTCTCTGGCTGACTAAATTTGCAGATGATTGCAAATTAGGAGCTGTCATTGAATCTCACACTGACACAAATGGTCTCCAGGAAGGGCTGACAGAGATGAACAACTGCTGTCAGAGCCATGGACTAAAACTAAATGACAAGAAATGCATAATAGTATCCTTTGGGAAGTCATCCATCCCTGGTAGCTATCCTATTGACAACACACCCCTTAGAGTTGACCCAGTAGTCAGGGACTTGGGGACATGCATAGATAGTAATCTAGTCTTTGATCATCAGTTGTCTGCAGTGCTGAGGAAAACATTCTATGTTGCGCAACTTATAAACAAAGGTATGGCATCTAAGTCCAAGGAAGTCATTGTTCTACTGTATTCAGCATTCATCAGACCTATCATTGAGTACAATGCCCCCTTTGGTATGTACCTAACCAGGCATATCCAGCAACTGCAACGTCCATAGAGGTTCCTCAATAAAAGAATACAGGGTGTAAGTAATGTGTCCTATGCTGACTGGCTCAAGGCCCTATCCCTGTTTTCTGTCTCCTACAGGCCTTTGAGAGGAGATCTATGCCTGGCATACAGGGCATTGTAAGACCCCACTCTGATGGACCTCCTGCATATCCACAAAACAAACAGTACCAGAATTACCCGTTCTAAAGACTTAAACCTTACCTGTGGTATAAATAGGACCTGCTGGCGAGATGGGTATGTATCCCAGACACTACCCCGTCTATGGAGCAGGCACCCCCATCCATGTGAAGCAGAGTTTCTCCGTAACCCAATTCAAATGCAACTTGGACAATTGGATTCGAAAATGGAAATTCTTTCCTGGTTTGGCACCTATGTCTCTAATGCAAACAGGTAACCAGTAAATGGCTCATCTATCAGGCCCATGCTTACACTTATCAAGGGTGTCAGAACTTGTCAGAGAGTTTGGATGCATGGCTAGGCTTAAAAAGGCTGTTGTGGTCATTAGCCTAGTAAACACCTATAATCTATGTAAATCAACATAAATATAAGGATTGTGGTGAGGGACTGAGGTAATCTTGGAAAGTTTTATGAGACAGGCTAAGTCCTGCCAACCTTACTCTCATACCCAAAGAAGATGAATATGCCATTGCAGTTGTATCATTATAGTAAGTGTGTAAATTTAATTTTCTGGTGATGACCTTAAAATGAGAAAAGACTGTCTGGCTCAAGAGCTGTAGACTCCTTGATGAAATTGTTCCTGCCCACGTGGAGGACCTAGGAGGTAATGCATTTGGCCTGGGTGAGTATGGAGCACAGGCTCCATCTGTGGCTGTACTGTGACGTCTAGGCTTGACTATGTCCATGTTGTGCATGTTGCCATTTTGTACACCTGAGGATGAGTGTTGCAGTGCAGTGTGAGATGTCTGGGTATATATAGCCAGTAAATGCATCTGGACCTTCTCTTGGTGTCAGACCCCTGTTTCCTGGGCCTTGAGTGGTCAACAGCATTCACAAAACTTTTGATGGACTTCCTATTCCTGCATGCAGATGACTAACAGGTGCTAATGATGATGCTTTGCAGTTGGGTTGGATATTATTTTAGCTTCTCTGCTGCTAAAGGTAAGTGGCACCCTGTCTGCAGGGAGACTTCATGACAGCCATTTTTAGTTGTAAATGGGCATCCTGGCCTTAATGATGCTGGAGATGAATTTTCTTTTGTGGCCACTTCTCATTTGGTTAGACAACCAATCTAATATGTGATATTTAAACCACAAAGATGCCATGTGATCATATCTCCTCTACATGGAGACAATGCATGTCTGTCATTAGGCCTTAGGCAGAGGCGTGCCAGAGGACTTTCTGAATCATGTCTTAGGTTCACACTTGGAGATGTGGATAAGGAAGCCATGTCTGTTTTGGATCTTCTAGAAATGGGACATACTGGAAATCAACATATTTGCCACTCGGGAGGATATGGTCCACTCCTTGTTCCCCTAGGTGCACCAGGGCATGGGTGAGGTAGTGGAGGATGCATTTTCCATCCCTGGCATGAGACATTCTGTAAATCTTATCCCATTTTTACTAATCTCACACTTCAATGCAGAATTCAGGCAAGAAAACATTAAACTAGTCCTTGTGTCATGGTGGCAGAGAAGAGTGTAATTTCAGGCTCTTTTTTTCCTGACAATAATGGAATTTCTGTTGGTCCTGTGCAGGATTGCCCTCCATGGTTTAGATGATGACCAGCTCCATTTTTGGGTCTGACTTGTGATTTAAGTCCCTAGTCCTATCCAGTTGGGTTGTCAGAAGTGACTGAGGCTGCAGTAAAGGCAGAACAGTGCCATATAGCAAAACATTTTATCATGCAGTTTGAGCTTAGTTATTTCATGGTTAAGGTACACATCTGAGCTATTTTTTCCCATCCATGACCTTGTGAAATGCAGAATTGTGTTTTAATGGAAATGTATGGCTTTTTCCACCTATGAAGACTCATGTTCCTTCATGGGATCTGAACCTCATGACTGACAGGTTTACCTCTTTCCTTTTTGAGCTTGCTGGCTCATAGATACTGAAATTCATTACAGGAAAGTGTTTTTTTCCCTGAGAGCAGCATTTGTATTATGAACATTTCATTACATATTGTACAATCCCAAAGCATGGTGCACTTGTATTTCATCAGAAATTGCTGATACAACAATCGTTTAATTAAAAAATTATATAATATTAATGTACTAACTTCATGGCAGACAGTCATAGGTAATTACTAGACTAATGACACCAAAGGGCATTTTTAAGCCTAGCCTTGCTTCTCAAATGTATTTGACTGTTTTTATAGCACTCATTTTATTGGGGTATAACTTGAGTGTGGGTGACCAAGCATTTATAGGCTTTGTATTTCTAACAGGGACATAGGTGACAGACCAGGGATAAGTTTGATTTCCAATCCAAGTTGCAGTCAAGTAAATGCAGGGAGGTATCTCTGCTTCATGTGGATGTCTGTTCAACTGAAGGGTAGTCTCAAGAGACACATACCTGTCCCTCCAACATGTCTTATTTATGTTGCAGACGGGGGTTAGGTCTGTAGATCTGGTGTTTCCAATGTCATTTGTTTTGCAGATGTGCAACAGTTCTATAAGGGCTGGATCAGAGTATGCATTTAAGGCCAGGCCAGGCATAGATTACGTTTAAATAGTCTGTAGGAGGCAGCATACAAGGATAAGGCTTTGAGGTGGTCTGCATAGGACATGTTGTCTATAACACGTATTTTTTTTTTTTTTTTTTTTTGTGTAGGACCTCTGTGGACACTTCATTTGTTGTATAGATCAAGTACATACCAAAGGTGGCATTAAACTTGGTGACTGGTCTGAGTGCCAAGTACAATGGAACAAAAGCATCTTTGGACCTATATACCATGCCGCTGCTTATAAGTTGCGTAATATGAAACTCATTGCTCACTGTAACAGACACATGGTCATGTATATGGTAAATATATATAAATAAATACAAGCTATATATATGTTGTATATATGTATGTGTAAAATGAATATACGTGTGTGTGCGCATGTGTATGTATGTGTGTGTGTAATATATATAATATGTATGTATATATATGTGTGTGTGTGTACGTGTATATGGGTTACCTTCAGAACATCGACAGACCATTTTATTGAAACCCATTTCACTGACGGACCATTTCACTGACAACTACTACTTGCAGGAATTTAAGGCAAATAACAAGGATTTGTCCCCCCTCCCCAATGTAGTGTGACCCTGGAGTTAGTATATATAGTTAGCCCCCACCTATTTTGGTTTAAAAGAAGAAAATAACACAAAAAGTACAGTATTTATACAAAAATAGCTTCACCCCCCACACCCTCTCTAACTATATATACTAACTCCAGGGTCGCACTACATTGGGGAGGGGGACAAATCCCTGTTTGCCTTAAATTCCTGCTTTTACTAGTTGTCAGTGAAATGGTCTGTCAGTGAAATGGTCTGTCGATGTTATGAAGGTAACCTGTATATGTATATAAAATTTATATAATAAATGTATATGGTCAAAGGCAGTCACTCTCTATATGCTTTCCCAAATCCCTGATCACAGGGTGACTTCTTAGGGGTATATTTTCAATGCAGTATTTTCAAGGGGTGGTTGTCTTTACAAAAGGTATTATTATGCATTTTATGGCATTAAGATTTAGACCAAGACTCTGGCAGTGGGCGATCTCTTCCCAACGGTTTCTGACCGCAACGCGCATCCCTGGGAGATCCAGCGTCATAGCAGACATGCTGAGCAGAGCTATTCTCATGCCTCACGAGTGGTCTCTGAATCAGGTAGTGGCAGACCAAATCTTCCGCAAATGGGGCAAACCTTGCTGCTATCTTTTTGCCACCCCCTTCAACAGCAAGTGCAACAATTTCTTCTCTCTCCTTTCACTTCCCGCACATTCCCCCAGAGACGCTGTAGTCCACGATTGGCCTCAGGGACTTCTGTATGCATCCCCCCCCCTTCCCCAAATCCCGAAGCTAATACAGAAAGCTACCGTATTGGGCTGCAAAATGATCCTCATTGCTCCTTACTGGCCTCGACAATTATGATTCCCGTTCCTGCATCATCATCTTCTCGAGCAGCCTTGGACTCTGGACCCAGTTCCAGACCTTCTGATCCATCAGTTGGGCAGGCTGCACCAGTCCCTGCAATCTGTCCAGCTCACTGCTTAGTTGCTCCACTTCCAACTTTAGCCAGGCTTCCTGATATCTCCCCCTCTGTGCGCGAAATAATTTTATCATCGCACAAGTCTACGACTAGTAAAACCTTTGCTAGTAAGTGGAAACGTTTTTCTTCCTGGGCAGAGGCGAAGAGTATAGACCCCTTTTCAGCCCCTGTACACCACATTTTGGAATTTCTTGCGGAACTCTTTCATGCTGGGTCCGCTTCCACTACAATTAGAGTTCAGTTAGCTGCAATTTCATATTTTTACATTGGTCTGTCGGAAAATAATATCATGTCTCATAAGCTATGTAAAGCCTTTCTCAAAGGGACCACTCTGCTCAGGCCCCAGTGAGAGATCCTCCACTTCCGTGGGATCTAAATTTGATTCTAGCTTCTCTAATTTTGCCCCCCTTCGAACCTGCAGCATCTTGTTCCTTGAAGTTTTTATCTTGGAAAACCCTCTTTCTGGTAGCGATTACTTCAGCCAGAAGAGTTTCAGAACTTCAGGCCCTTTGTATCCATCCTCCGTACCTAGTGTTCCACAATGACAGGGTTGCTGTCAGGACTAATCCTTCCTTCCTTCCTTCCTAAGATCTCTTCTGAGAATAACTTGAATCAGTCCATTGACCTTCCTGTGTTTTTTCCCAGCCACTCCAACAGGGCGGAATATAAATTGCATCAGTTAGATGTTCATAGGCAAATACACTTTTATTTGCATAGAACTAAGGACATCAGAAAATCGGACCAGCTTTTCCTTTCCTATGCTGAGGGTAAACAAGGTCTTCCAGTTTTGAAAGTAACCTTATCCAGGTGGTTTGACTACTATCATCACATTCATCTATCAACTGAGAAATAAAGAATTGCCTGTTAAACCAAAAGGTCACCTCACCAGAGCGTTAGCCACTTCTGTGGCCTTTCAGGCTAGGTTGCCCATGGAATCTATTTGTGCTGCGGCTACGTGGGCCAACCCACATACTTTCATTATGCATTATAAGTTGGATGTGGCTTCCAGGAGCAGAGCTGATTTTGGTTCCACTGTTCTGAAGAGTTTGTTCCGATGAGCCACCCAGGATTTTAGGTGCTAGGGATGCTGTCCCAACCAGCAAGAATGAAGGTGAGATAGACAACTTAACATAAAGAAGTTATGTACCTACCATAACATTCCATGTTAGTTGTCTTCTTCTCGCCTTCTTTCTTGCGTCCCACCCTCCATCCCCCTATCCTAGTAGGCCGAGAAGAGTTCCTTATGTTTTTTTTTTTCCACTGGCTGAGTCTTCTCTGGCTAATCCTTTCTGCCTAGTAGCCTCTCTGGTAGAGTTGATACATTCCAGGATAGGATTCTTTCCTTATTATTTCTGCAGTTAGACTTACCAAACGAGATATGGGTATCTAGCGCCAGGCATCATGGGATATGGGGTGGCCTTGAGCCAGTAAACCGCTCTTGAGCTTTTGAAGATGGCCGAGTCGGAGCCGGGGATCGGCTCCGAACCCAACCAGCAAGAAAGACGGCGAGAAGAAGACAACTAACATGGAACGTTGCTTCTTTTTACAGTCGATGTTTTTAAAGAAGTCTGCATCTTGGGTGCTTTGTTCTGTGGCTGTGCCCACTTCAAGCTCAACTTACCTGCCATTATGGAATCCCATTCAGCCCATTTTTTTACCAGGGAGTTCTTTTTCTTATTGCTAATAGTTCTCAGTTCCCCATTTCTGATCTCTGTAGTCATCTTTTTTTACCTCTCTTATTGATGGTGTCTCTTTGGTTTTCCATTTTCTTGTTATGACCTTCTTAACAAATATCAACAGTAACGATAGCAAAACTTTCACCTGTTTAGTACATTTTATTTTATACCAGCTGTACGAGAACATTACTATACTTAGCCTTATACTTGGAAGAGAATCTAAGCATATTGTATTGTTCATTTCAGTTTTGTAGTGACACAACTTCATAGTTTCCTAAAATTTATGTTCTCAAAAATATATCTCTAACCCATCACTTCTCCAACATATGCCTCATGTCTGTAGGAACATTTTTTTTCAAGTCTTGTAGGGGTTTAGAAATATTTGTAGAAAATAAAATTGAAAAAATTCTCACTTTAGTTGCATTTGCAGGGGTAAAACTTAATTCCTTCCACTGATTTGTAATATTTCTGTCTGTTTACTTCATGCTATTTTAAATGCTATTATGTAATCTTTTCAGATGTAATAATGGCTTGTATGCACTCCTTATTACTCTTTCCAGTCTGCCATGTCTGTTCTGGCATTAAATCTAAATTGTACTATTTATAGTTTAAAACGTTGCTATCTAGATTCTTCATATTTTCATTCATCTCTGAAATTAATATCTATATGTGCAAGTTCAAGAGTTCATTAACAAAAGTGTTTAGCTTCATCCCATTTTATTATTTCATTTCCTTTTATCTCCTGCTCCCCAAATCTCAGTCCTTTGTTCTTTTCAAAATGCTGTCACATTTTCTTTGCGACTTTATTACTATATGTAGTATAGTCTCTTGGTGTTCTACTTTTCCAAGGTTTAACCTCCTTTGAAGTGAGGACATGCTTCATAATTTTGCGTATACAAGACTGTAAATAATGCTCTTTCATATTCCTAAATCTGCCCAAAAGCTCACATTATTCCATAGCTGTTTCGCCGAGCACTATGTGCCCAAATAAAAGGGTATGAGGTGCATATTACAAACCTTGAATCAAATATTTTAACCTAAGCTGTATAGCCTTATAGTATGCTTCCAGATATGACAGTCCCACATCACCCTGTTTCTTTGTCAGAACTGTTTCTACCATTCCACTCTCTTTTGTTATTCCAAATAAACCTCTTAAATTCCTTTTTCTTATTCTTCCATATCCAGTCTTTCAGGTGATGCATACAAGCCTGACCTATATACTGAACCACAGGACCAAAAACATCTTAATTATTTGTATCATATTGTTGATGTCTGTAGACTGCATTTTCCGTAATCTTATCTTGCTTATAGTTTTTTGAGTAATTTCTTCCCACATTTCTTTAGCTGCTTGCTTACATCCTGGTTTAACCAGATCTCCAAGTATATTTTCTTGTCATTACTCCACATAAAGGGGGAGATTTTGTACAAGTTGAAGGTTAGGACATACTTCATTTCTACAACCTTTGTTTTTGCTTCACTTATTTTGCAATTACAGCAGGATGTAAAGTGTTTCACTTTATCAAATACATTTTTTATATTCTGTTACAAATAGGTAATATATAATATTATGTCAGCTGGAAAAAGGGATAATGTCCTTCTATTCCCATGTTGCAATATTCTTAGTGTGGGATTCTCTGCCTCAGGCAACCCAAGCATTATCTCCTATACAAAAGCTCAAGCCTGGTTGCTGTAGGTACGTGGGACGTCACATCTAGGGCCATAAACCCAGGACCTTAAATGTGACGTCTGCAAACACAGACCTCAGAACTTTTCAGCCACAGTCGACCATCACATCACTCCTCTACTTTCAAGATGTCTAAAGCTAAGTACCCTGTTGGGGATTTTGTTTTTTGCTTTTTGCTTGAGCTTGGTTTGCTGTTCACCCCTTTCAGCCGATGTCCACTAAGAAGGGTAAATGCTGATGCGGGCACTCGATTCTGCATAAGGACAAGCACGTCCGTTGCGTTTTTTGTGTTGTCTGAGAACATGACAATACTCCTTGCCCTATTTGCCAATCCTTTGTACCTAAGACGCTCAGAAGCCATCTGGCCACCCTTAATCTGTACCTAGAAACCAGAGGCTTAAAAAGCTGGTGCTTAGGATGGATCCCGAGTCGGACTCCCCGGCTCAGCCACCACGCAAAAAGGCCAAGTTGCCATGGCCTAGTACTTCTGTCCCTCCGCCATCGAACCTCCTGCCAGCTTCTGATTTAGGAGTTGAGGGACGTCTTTTAGAGCCTTCTACTTCGTCGACTCCCCTCGAGGAAGCTGTTTCAGAAGTAATGGCCTGCATGTCCACAGAGGCAGCTCAGATGTCTGTCTCAACCGATGTCGAGGGGTAACCAGCCCCCGCCAGACACCTGACTGGGATACCATTATCTGAAACCCCAGCTCCAGTCCAGGCCCCTGAAACTAGGCCTTCTACTGGAACCACTCCTTTAAAAAGGAAGCAGAAAAGAAAATGCCTAACTGGCAATTATTCACTCACTCCTTGATGCAGGCCTTCATCGCATTTAGGCCCATGACCTTTTCACCCTCCGCCATTCCTGTTCTCAGCCCTAGGCCTGCCTCAGCTTCTTCAGTC
This sequence comes from Protopterus annectens, assembly GCF_019279795.1. NCBI lineage: Eukaryota > Metazoa > Chordata > Ceratodontiformes > Protopteridae > Protopterus > Protopterus annectens. The sequence goes on from NC_056730.1 coordinate 929,613,679, forward strand.
CACTTTCCCATGAACGGAAAGAAGAAGAGGAGGTTTACTTACTCATCTTTAGATAAATCCATTACATGTTCATCGTGTTTCACTGTTGCAGTCATTACACTTGGGTTATCCGCCGGCAGGCAACCCGCAGTCAGCCCGAGTTCCAAAGTCTTGGTCCGGCGTCGGTGGTTGTTGCTTCCTCCCTGACGTCAGTGCGCCAGGGGTATAAATGTTGCAACCGATGCCATTTTCTTCAGTCTTTCTTGCCGTGCGGTGCCCGAAGCAAAAGCAGTTCGCAAGTGCCGGTCGGCCGACTCCTGAGATTTTCGAAATTGAATTTCAGAACCGAAGTCTTCAATAAAGCTAAGTACCCCGTTGGGGAAACTTTTTCTTGCTCCAGACCGATGTCAGTAAAAGTTAATAATTGTATTTCTTGTGGGAAGCAAATACCTCATAAGGACTTTCACTCTTACTGCATTCCTTGCCTAGGCCCTGATCACGACGTTACTAGTTGTCGGTTTTGTGCTAGATTCAATAAACGCACTATAAAACGTCGGTTTGAATTTGCTTTACATTACTTTGGACGAAGATTTAACTATATAATGCCGTCGGATCAGCCGATGCCCGCTATTTATAAAAATATTTATAAAAAACGCAAGGACAAAGAAAGAGACAGGCATCCGAGGTCCAAAACCGACGACGAAGCCTCTTGTAGGCCAGTCGCCAGTTTGCCGGTTCTCAGTGAGGCGCTTTTGCAGCCCCTGACACCCGCTACCTCAGAGCCACAGGTCGCAACCGACAGCCACGTGGAGGTCCCGACTCCTGTGGAAACTCAAGGTATTGGGCCTACGGAAACTATACCCTCAGATCGGTCCGGATCCGCTGAGCAGGCACCGGCTTCTGAGGGCATCTTCAGACCTTCACAACTTACTATTAAGACTACCACAGCAGCAAAGGCAATACCACAGCAGCAAAGGCAAAGTCAAAGACAAGGAAACAAGTGCAGCATTCTCCAGAGCAGTCTTCTATGCCAAAGAAACAGATGCTAAAAATGGCTGAGGACCTAATTACTTTAATCAGGGGCTCCTATCCCCCTCCTGACAAAAGGCCTAGGCTCCCATCCCCCTCCTGACAAAAGGCCTAGGCAAGACACTGATTATGATTCCTCTGATCAAGTTTCCATTTCCTCTGGTTCTTCTTCTGATCAGGGCTATTCTCTCCCTCCTTATGAGGACTCTGATGCTGAAGAGTCCATTCCTTCAGCCTCTCCACCTGAGGATTTTTCTTTTGGGGAAACCCTGCACACCATGAGGGAGCATTTTCACTGGGAGAGCCAGGATTACTCAGAATCCAAGAAAAGGCTCAGAGATTTCCTTTTACTGCCTCAGCACAGAACCCTGGCTATCCCCCCTGTGCTTGATATTGTAGATGATGTCTTTACTGAGTCCAGTCTGTCTCCAGATTCTTTACCCCCTGCTCCAGTAAAGCCAGACAGGTACTACAGGGTACCTGACTCTCATAAATTCCTTTACAAAAATCCCGCTGCAGACCCAGAAACAATTTCTCAAGGTCCTAAAGGGGTTAAAGCTTCCACTGCAAAAAATCCTGTCCCCTCAGATAGGGATTCCAGAGCTCTGGATAGATGGGGGAAAAAAGTTTACACTTCTGCAACTTTAGCTGTAAGAGCTTTAAACTGTCCGTTTCACATGCTTAATATCAACAGTATCTCATGTCATTGTTAAAACAGAAAATGATTACAAATACAGATCGTCCAGACAGTAAAGAAATGCAGGAATTATTGCATGCAGTTGAACAAGTGGGAAAGCATACTCTGCAATGTGGTTTTAATTCATTAGAGGCTTCTTGTAGAGCCGCAGTTACAGGCTCAGTTATTCGAAGACATGCTTGGTTGAAAGAACAAAGTTTACCTGACCATGTTAAGGTAAAGTTATTGGATGCACCTCTACAGCATGATACTTTATTTGGTGTTAAGGCAGAAGAGGTGTTAAAGAAAATGGAGGATAAAGCAAAGTCAATGCAAACGGTGAAAAATTTCTTACAGGTTCAACCACCTAGATTTAGCAGAAACTGGCCTCCAAAAAATTGGTCCTTTCCAGTGTCAGACAGGCCACAAAGAGGCAGATACAGACGCCCAAGAGGCAGATCTCCGCGCCAAGGCACCTACAGACCTAGGCAATGGGGAGCTTCAACCCCCAAAGGAGAAGACAAATCACAACCCTATAGGAAGCAAACACAATGACTTCCCTCTGCAAATGCCAAGCTCTTACCAATTGATAGCACCCCTAAGGGGAAAGCTAGCACTTTTCTCGAACAATTGGCGCATGATCACCCAAGACCAATGAGTGCTGAATATAGTTTCTCAAGGGTACAGGTTCCACTTCCACACGCTTCCAATACTAAAAGGCATGCCAAACCTGCCACAAAACCAATGGACAGAGGCACAAAAACAGATTGCTGCTCTTATGGAAATGGGAGCTATTCAAAAAGTTCCACAAGAAGAACAGGGACAAGGATTTTACTGAAGACTTTTCTTAGTACCCAGAAAAGACCAGGCCTGGAGGACAGTGCTCGACCTGTCAATTTTAAATATTTTCCTGGATGTACCAAAATTCAAAATGTTAACACTACAACAACTCCTGCCCATGCTGGACAAGGGGGCTTGGCTAGTTACTTTGGATCTGAAGGAGGCATGCCTGCATGTCCCAATCAGACAATCGCGCAGAAGATGCCTCAGATTTATAGCAGGTTCAATGCATTACCAATTCTCTGCACTGCCCTTTGGCTTATCTACTGTGCCCAGGGTCTTCACAAAATGCCTGGCTCCAGTAATTGCATTTTGCAGACAAAAAGGAATTCAAATATATCCCTACTTGGACGACTACCTTATTCAAGCAGAGAGCAAGGACATTCTTCTAAAGCACCTGGCGTTTGTAAAAAAGTTACTAATTTGCCTAGGGTACACAGTAAACGAAAAGAAATCAAAACTAGTGCCCTCTCAAGAGATAATATTCCTGGGTGCAAGCTTAAATACATCTGCCCAGATGGCTTATCTCACGCCAGACAAACAAAGGCAACTGACTCATTACTTTCAAATGATGGCAAAAAAGACCCAGCTCCCTGCAAGAAAAATTCTGCAGGCCCTGGGTTTCATGGCATCCTGTATACTACTAATTCCATATGCAAAGCTGCATATGAGGAAACTACAATGGTATCTAAAAAGTGTTTGGACTCAGCATTGTCAAAGCCTAGAGACAATCATAACCTTAATCCCCTGCCTACAACAGGAGTTTCGATGGTGGTCCCAGGCCTGTCACCACAACAAGGGACAGCCTTTCACCTTACCTACAGCCAGGCAGACAATAACAACACATGCATCAGAATATGCCTGGGGAGCACATATGGCAAGAAAATGTATTCAGTCCACATGGCCCAGGGAGCAAATGCATCTTCACATCAATCAAAAAGAGATGCTAGCTGCACAAAATGCTCTGACAGCCTTCAAGGGCCTAATACCCCTAGGACAACTACTGATAAAGACGGACAATACCACAGTTATGTGGTGCATAAACAAGCAAGGGGGCACACATTCCTACCCCCTATGCAGACAAGCCATGACTTTGTGGAACACAGCACTGACCTACCAGGTACATCTGCAAGCACAATTCCTGCCAGGAACAAAAAAATACACTGGCAGATGAACTAAGCAGAAATCTCATGGACCCTCACGAATGGAAGCTAAATCCACAAGTGTTCAACATGATAACAACGGAGTGGGGTCGCCCAGACATAGATCTATTTGCCTCCCCTCACAATTGCCAATTACAGACATTCTGCACAAGGACTTATCACTCTCAAGCATGGAAAGTGGATACTCTGTCATTCAGCTGGAAAAACCTGACAGTCTATGCCTTCCCTCCGATACCTCTTCTCACCAAAGTACTTCTAAAAGTCAGACAAGAGAGACCAAAAATGATCCTAATTGCACCAAATTGGCCACGCCAGCACTGGTATCCAATACTAAAAACTCTGACTCAGGACCCACCTTGGCCTCTTCCTCTAATGCCTCATCTTCTGACACAGCAAAACCATCAGATTCTGCACAGTCAGCTCAGTACCTTACACCTGTCAGCATGGTGAATAATGTAGCCACTCCAGACTGCAACTCTCTCTAAAGCTGTAATGGATGTAATTTTGGAAGCCAGGAGGCCCAGCAGTAGGAAATCTTATGCAGAAAAATGGAAAAGATTTTGTGCTTGGAACCAGGCACAAGGACTCGACCCACTGGTCCCTAATATATCTCAGATTTTGCAATACTTGACTGAGATGTTGGACAAAGGCTTATCTTTTTCATCTATTAAAATCCATACTTCTGCCATTTCAGATCATTACAGTGTGGATCCTCCTATTTTTTCACATCCTCTACTACGACAGTACCTCAGAGTGGCAAAGAATATAAGACCCCCTAGAAGAGCACCACTACCAACTTGGGACCTCAATTTTGTTTTAGAGAAATTAACACTGCCTCCATTTGAACCAGCCAGCACAGCTGATCTTAAATTTCTGTCATGGAAAACTGCTCTGCTCCTGGCAATAACTTCAGCAAGAGGAGTCTGAGTTACAGGCATTGATGGCTGTAGAACCTTTCCTCATTTTTCATCAAGAGAGGGTTTCTCTTAGAACGAACCCCACATTCATGACAAAGGTGATCTCCAATGTGGCCTTAAACCAAACCATTCATTTTCCTACTTTCTACCCAAATCCCCAGAATAAAGGGGATAAACTTCTGCACGCTTTGGATATACACAGGCAGTTACGATTTTACTTGGACAAAACAAAAGCCTTCAGAAAAACTGAGCAACTGTTTGTAGCTTATGCTACAGGATCACAAGGAAAGCTAATTACAAAGCAGACAATCTCCAAATGGATAGGACACTGCATCCGCTTCTGTTATGCACAGCATGGCAAATCTGTGCCTAAGGGAATTAGGCCTCATTCTACCAGCGCAGCAGCCACATCAGCAGCTTTCCTCAGAGGGGTACCAATCAAAGATATTTCAGAAGCTGCAACCTGGAGCTCAGATCACACTTTCACCAAGCACTACCACCTACCTCTCTACTCCAAATCTAGAGCAGGCTTTGCCACCGCTGTTCTGCAGGGGTTGTTAGCCTCGCCAAATCCAATCTAGACCCAGCCACCCAACCTCAGCTTTGGGATTCTACCCAAGTGTAATGACTGCAACAGTGAAACACGATGAACGTAGTACAGTTGTGTACCTACCATAAATGTAGATGTTCGAGTGTATTCACTGTTGCAGTCCAGGTTACCCACCCCACCATCCCCCTCTTTGCTGGGACTATTCTGTACTTCTCAACTCTATACAACCTATGTGGTGTATTTGCTTGTAGATTAAAGATATGTTTATAGTATTATATGCATTGTTGTTTGGCATACTTGTATCTTTTCAGCCTTCCTTTCTGGGGGCACCTGACATCTGGGGCAAGAAAAACTGAAGAAAATGGTGTCGGTTGCAACATTTATACCCCTGGCGCACTGACGTCAGGGAGGAAGCGACAACAACCGACGCCGGACCAAGACTTTGGAACTCGGGCCGACTGTGGGTCGCCTGCCGGCGGATAACCCAAGTGTAATGACTGCAACAGTGAATACACTCGAACATCTAAATTTATGGTAGGTACACAACTGTACTTTATTCATCTCAAATTGCTTCTCCACTAGAATACTATTCCCCCGATGAAGAATCCATAGAAGGGGACTCTCCACCAGAGGATATCACCTTTGGGGAGACCATTACAAAGATGAAAGAATACTTCAAATGAGACACTTCCCAAATGACTGAAACTCAAAAGAGATGCTTCTAGTTACTACAATTGGAATCTCCTTCCCCTTCAGCCATTCCACCGGTTATACCTGCTTACCTTGATGCATTCTCTTCAGCATAAAAAAATCCAGAGTCACAGCCACCTGCTCCTAAGAGACCTGACCGTTTCTATAAGGTGCCTGATCAAAAATTCCTGGTAAACCCCCCTTGGCAGACTCAGCAGTGATTGCTGTATCCCCTGACAAGCAGCCATGTCTAATTCCCTCCTTGTCCCTGTTGCCTACTGACAAAGACAGTAAGAACATGGACAGAATAGGCAAGAAGGTTTATACTTCCTCCACCCTAGCCTTCAGAGCTATTGACTACCAAACTCCTATGATAAAATATGCTTTGGACCTAGTATCCCAAGCTTCTACTCTCCTGTCCTCCATGCCTGACTGCCCTAACAAAACAGAGGTAGCATCAAAACTGTCCCTGGCTTCTCAAGTGGCTAGACATTCTATAAGATGCAGTAATGATGCTGCAGAGGCCTCTTCAAGGTCCACTGCTTCTGCATCAGTGCTTCGACAATACTCATGGCTATGCTTTCAATCCCTACCAGAGGGCATCAAGTCTAAAATTCTTGATGCCCCTCTAGGCCATAACCTCCTGTTTGGAAAGCGGTCTGCAGACCTCTTTAAAAACCTTCAGGAGAAAAGTAAAGAGCTTCAAGACATTAAGTACCTTCTGGTGTCACTCATTCCTAAGTAATATAGAAATTACCCTGCTAAAACTACCTTTGTCAATAGGACCCCCTCCTCTGTTACTCCATCCTCTTCCAGGCATAGAAAAGGAGCCAGGAGGCAGACCACTTCCAGACCAGCCTCCTCACAACTAACTAAAAAACAGCCCTTTCATGACAGAAATGGCTCCTGCAATGCATGACTGTCTTGCCCACCTCGTCAGCCTGTCTCTCCCACTGCCTACCCCTTTGGAGCACCATCACCACAGACCACTGGGTCCTGGCAGTAGTAGAAGAGTGATATTTCCTCTCTTGGAAAGAAAACCCCCTTGCAAGGGGCATTCCATTCCCTCCCAAAAATCAACTACACCTTATTCCATAGATCTTACAGGATCTTCTGTATCATAGAATAGAACTGTCCCTCCAGGACAAGAAGGAAAAGGCTTTTATTCAAGGTTCTTTCTTGTACCCAAACAGGACGGCCCTTGGAGGCCCTTTCTTGACCTGTCCTTTCTCCACCTCTTCCTAAAAGTTCCATCATTCAGAATGTTATCCCTACAAAACCCTTCTCTCACTTTTGCCAGCCCAGGCATTTATGGCTACAGTACATCTAAAGGAGACCTACCTCCATACCCCCATAAAACCCACGTACAGAAAGTATTTATGTTTTACTGGGCGCTGTTCTCACTTTCAATTTGCACCTTGCCCTTTGGTTTATCTACTGCACCCAGGGTATTCGCAAAATGCCTGGCCCCAGCAATAGCCTATTGCAGAACCAAAGGCGTTCAAATTTACCCCTTCCTAGATGACATCCTCATTTTGGCAGAAAGAGAGGACACCCTACAAAACCATCTGCAGTTCACTATGTCCCTGCTACAAGGCTTGGGGTTCACCCTCAACCTTCCCAAATCATCCGTAACCCCTCAGCAGGACAAAATCTTTCTGGGATGCAGGATCAGAACAGACCTGATGCAGGCATTCCTCCCTCAGGACAAAGTTCTCTCCCTCTCTACTCACTTCCAAGACCTGATCCAGGTTCAACAGATATAAGCAAGACAATTCCTACAGGTTCTGGATCTAATGGTAGCCACCATCCCTATGCTGCCTTTAGCCAGGTAGCATATGAGAAAAATGCAGTGATGTTCTTCATTCCACATTGCTGCAGTCCTAACTATTGGGTAGTCCGCTGTCCAGTCGGCCCGAATACCAAAGTATATGGCTGACGTCGGTCAGGGCGCATAAGACTGATGTCAGTACGTCAGGGTACTAATGCGCATGACCGACGTCATATCCTCAGTCTTTTTTGCCGCATGGTCCGATGCAGAAGCAGTTTTGCGAGTGCAGGTTGGCGTTCTGAAATTTTCTGAAGTCGGAGTTTCAGACCGAATCAAAGTTGGCTAAGTACCCCGTTGGGGAACATTTTGGTTTTTTCTTGCCTCAGTATTTAACCGGATGTCAGAAAAAGTGAATAACTGTATTTCTTGTGGGAAACAGATACCTCATAGGGATTACCATACCTTGTGTATACCTTGTTTAGGGCCTGAGCACGGCGTTGTTGGATGCGCTCTTGTGCTAGGTTTAACAAACGCACTATTAAGAGAAGGTTAGACTGTGCCAGGTTAGTGTTTGGGAAGCGTTGCAATTATAAAATGCCGTCGGATGCTCCGACGCCCGCTTCGTCAAAAAAGCGCAAGGACAAAACAGCGAAGCCTAGGGTTGATGAACCGGCAGTCCCGGACGCCGGTTCTTTAGAAGGCTCAGTGGAGCCAGAGGTTTTGCCAGGAGTTTCTTTGGAGTCTCAGGCAGAGACTTTACTGTTACAGGATGTGCCTTCTCAGGAGGTAGGCCAGGCTGAGGGGCTTCTCAGGTAACTGTTCTTCCCTCTCTTCCCAAGGTAGTTAGAGCCTCTCCTTCTGTTTCCAAAACTTCTTTGAGAGGTAGGCCAAGTTTAGCTTCAGTGGGGGCTTCTCCTAGCACTTCAGGTTCTGTGCCTAAGAAACATATGCTTAAAATGGCAGAAGATTTGATTACTATGATTAGAGGTTCTATGCCCCCTCCTGATAAGAGGCCTAGGGTAGAACCTGAGTTTGAGAGTTTTGAACAGTGTTCAGAGGCTTCTGAGTCTTCTGCGGAAGATTTGCAGGAGTATCCTCCTTATTCTGATTCTGATGTGGATGATTCCACCCCTACAGCTTCTCCTCCTGAGGATTTCTCATTTTCAGAGACTCTGCATTCCATGAGGGAGCACTTTAAATGGGAAGGCCAGGATTACTCTGATTCCAGGAAAAGGCTTAGGGAATTCTTGTTTTACCCCAGCATAGGCCCTTAGCTATACCTCCTGTGTTGAATGTGGTGGAAGATGTTTTTGCAGAGGCTTCCCTAAATCCTGATTCTTTGCCTCCTGCTCCTGTTAAACCTGATAGGTACTATAGGGTGCCTGAAGCTCATAAGTATCTTTTTAAGAGTCCTAGGGCAGACCCGAAGACTGTTTCTCAGGGACCTAAAGGTGTTAAGGCCTCTGTGGTTAAAACCCTGTTCCCACTGATAAAGAGGCAAGGGCTTTGGATAGATGGGGAAAGAAAGTGTATACTTCTTCCACTTTAGCCATGAGGGCGTTGAATTGTCAGTTTCACATGCTAAAATATCAAAATTATCTCCTTTCACAATTGAAATCTAAGGTGGATGCTTTGGCGGAAGGTATTGAGTGTAAAGAGTTGCTGGATTTAGTTCATGTGTCTGAACAAGTGGGTAAGCATTCTTTGCAATGTGGTTTTGATGCTGCACAGGCCTCCTCGAGGGTGGCTGCCACTAGTTCTGTTCTTCGCAGGCATGCCTGGTTGAGGGATCAGAATTTAGCTGAGCATGTTAAGACAAGGATTTTGGATGCTCCTTTACAGTCTGATGTGTTGTTTGGTTCGCCTGTGGAAGCAGTTTTAAAGAAAATGGAGGACAAGGCTAAGTCTATGCAAACTGTTAAAGATTTTTGCAGGTGCAGCCACCAAGTTTAGTAGAAATTGGCCTACTAAGGGATGGACATATCCTGCTTATGATTCCCAGTCTAGGGGTAGGTCTAGACGTGGTAGGGGCAGAGCTCAAGGTTCTTTTAGGCCTAGAACAGGAGTTCACCTGCTCAGACTTCTGGTGAGGGCAGGGGTCAGTCCTTTCGTAAACAGACCCAATGACCTGCCTTTTCAGCTGCCAGTAGATTCTCGTCTGGCAGCTCCTTTGGGAGGAAGACTGTCTCTTTTCAAAGAAAATTGGGATTTAATTACTCAAGACAGATAGGTGTTGGATATCATTCACCACGGTTACAGGTTTTATTTCCATACATTGCCCCTTTCAAAGGCATGCCAGACGTTCCTCCTCCACAAAGGAAAGAGGCTCACAAGCAAATTTCTCTGTTACTCCAAATAGGGGCCATTCAGCCAGTCCCCGTATCAGAAAGGGGCCTAGGATTTTATTCTCGCCTGTTCCTAGTACCAAAGAAGGGGAACACGTGGAGACCGATTTTGGATTTATCTATCCTCAACACTTATCTGGACATTCCCAAGTTCAAGATGTTGACGTTACAACAGCTTTTACCTCTGCTGGGCAAAGATCACTGGATGGTAACTTTAGATCTCAAGGAAGCTTACCTTCATGTGCCTATAAGACTAATTTGCAGGAAGTATCTGCGTTTTCGAGCTGGAAATTCTCATTATCAGTTCTCTGCATTGCCCTTTGGCTTATCTACTGCGCCCAGAGTATTCACAAAGGTTCTGGCTCCAGTGATAGCTTACTTCAGGCTACAAGGAATTCAAATCTATCCTTACTTGGACGACTGCCTGATTCTGGCTCAAGAAAAGGAAGACCTTCTACAGCATCTGGAATATGTTATAGCAGTGCTAAGATGCCTAGGGTATTCTGTGAACGAAATAAAGTCCAGTCTAGTACCCTCTCAAGACATGTGCTTTCTGGGTGTGAGACTGAATACAGCAGCCCAGATGGCCTTTTTAACCCCGGACAAACAAAAGAGTCTATCCCTTTACTTCCATCAACTATCTCATCAGTCCGTGCTGACTGCAAGGACAGTCCTTCAAGCATTCGGGTTCATGGCATCTTGTATTCTGGTGCTTCCCAATGCCAAACTGCATATGAGGAAGCTGCAATGGTATCTCAAAAATGTATGGACACAGCACTGCCAGGATTTGGACACTGTCATTCAAATAATACCTTGCCTTCAAAAAGAATTTTTGTGGTGGGCTCAGGAATGTCACCTAAACAAGGGACTCTCTGTGACCCGGCCAGAGGTGAGTCAGATTTTAACGACAGATGCCTCGGACATTGCTTGGGGAGCTCATCTAAATGGAAAGTGGATACAAGACAAGTGGCCTGCCAGACTACAGCATCTACATATCAACATGAAGGAGATGTTAGCAGTCCAGTTTGCATTAATGGCTTTCAAGGAGTTTCTTCTTCCAGGGCAGGTGTTGATTCTAACAGACAACACAACTGTCATGTGGTACATCAACAAACAAGGGGGAACACATTCTTATCCTCTATGCAGGCAAGCAATGATTTTATGGGAGACTGCGCTCAGCTTGCAACTAACTCTTCAGGCAAGGTTTCTGCCGGAGCACAGAACTCCTTAGCAGATGTGTTAAGCAGACAAATCATGGATCCCCACGAGTGGAAACTGGATCTTCATGTATTTCAGAAATTGACAGTGTCATGGGGAACTCCAGACATAGATCTGTTCGCTTCTCCACTAAACCACCAGCTGCCAAAGTTTTGCACAAAGGGGTTTCATCACACAGCTTGGAAAGTGGATGCTCTTTCTTTCAGTTGGAAAAATCTTCATGTGTATGCCTTTCCACCTCTGCCTCTTCTTCCAAAGGTGCTCTTAAAGGTCAGACAAGACAAGCCAAGGATGATTTTAATAGCTCCAGATTGGCCTCGGCAACACTGGTACCCACTACTAAGGAGTCTGGTAAGGAAGCCTCCATGGCCTTTACCTTTGATTCCACATCTGTTATCTCAGAAGGACGGTCATCTGCTCAATGTCAAGCTTCACTCTCTTCATCTGACAGCCTGGCATATTCTGTGTTGAAACACAGCAGGTCTCAACTTCCTCAACAAGTTTTAAATGTGATTATGGAAGCTAGAAGACCTAGTACAAGGAAAGTGTACACAGAAAATGGAAGAGATTTTTATTTTGGAGTACAGCAAAGAATTTGGAGATTTCTGAGCCTAATTTGAGTGTGGCTCTTCAATATCTTACTGAGTTATTGGACAAAGGTTTGTCCTTCTCTTCCATTAAGATTCATGCTGCAGCAATTTCAGCTCACTATGATTGTGACCCACCATTGTTTTCGCATCCTTTGTTCAAGCAGTTTCTTAGAGGGCAAAGAATATAAGACCCCACGTAGAGCTCCTACTCCTGCTTGGGATCTCAATTTTGTGTTGGAAAAACTTACTCTACAACCTTTTGAGCCTCGGCTACTGCTGAATTGAAATACTTGTCATGGAAGACTGCTTTTCTGTTGGCTATTACTTCTGCAAGAAGGGTGTCTGAGTTGCAGGCCCTTATGGCAGTAGAGCCCTTTTTGATTTTCCATAAGGATAGGGTATCATTACGTACTAATCCTTCCTTTATGCCTAAGGTGGTTTCTAGTGTGGCTTTAAACCAAACTATTCATTTGCCTACTTTTTATGCAGACCCCCAAAATAAAGGGGAGAAGATTTTGCATACTTTAGATGTACACAGGCAATTGCGTTATTATTTAAGCAGGACTAAGGATTTTAGGCAGTCTCAGCAGTTGTTTGTTTCTTTTGCTTTGAGTTCGCAGGGCAAGCCTGTGTCAAAACAAACTATTTCTAGGTGGATTGGGTTTTGCATTGCATTTTGTTATTCCCATCATGGCAAGGAGATTCCAGCTGGGATTAGGCCTCATTCCACTAGGGCTACTGCCACTTCAACAGCATTTCTAAGGGGTGGCAACTAAGGATATTTTGGAGGCAGCTACTTGGAGTTCAGTGCATACTTTCTCTAAGCATTATCACCTTCCTCTCTACTCTAAGTCTAGGGCTGGTTTTGCCACAGCTATTTTGCAAGGCATGTTGTCAGCTCCTGCTTCTTTATGATTTGCCAGCCTCCCTTACCTCTGCTTTGGGATTCTACCCAATAGTTAGGACTGCAGCAATGTGGAATGAAGAACATAGTACAGTTTTGTACCTACCATAAATGTAGATGTTCGAGGATCCACATTGCTGCAGTCCAATTTACCCTCCCTCCTTCCCCTCTGTGTTTAGGGGTGGTTGTGTAGGTGAGGTTATATGCTGATATTTTTGTATATATTGTACATATTTTTGGTGCAGGTATATTGGGCCTTGTCTTTTTAGGGTCTTCTGACATCTGGGGCAAGAAAAGACTGAGGATATGACGTCGGTCATGCGCATTAGTACCCTGACGTACTGACGTCAGTCTAATGCGCCCTGACCGACGTCAGCCATATACTTTGGTATTCGGGCCGACTGGACAGCGGACTACCCAATAGTTAGGACTGCAGCAATGTGGATCCTCGAACATCTACATTTATGGTAGGTACAAAACTGTACTGTATTTGAATAATGTGTGGTTCCAACCAGAACACCCTCTAGAGTTTCAGATTCCACTCTTGCCCTGCCTTAAAGCAGAACTAAGGTGGATACAACAAATCTAAATGAACTCAGGCCTTCCACTTCACCCCCCAACTCCAGCTCAGTACATGCATACAGACGCATCAGACCTGGGATGGGGGGAGGCTACTATGAAGGGCTTCAAGGTGCAGGAGACCTGGCATCCTACCCTTCAGAAGAAACATATCCATGTGAGAGAAATGACAGCAGTCCTTTTGGCCCTGAAATCCTTTCTCCAAACCTTGCAACCAAGCCCCCCTTCACAGTCATGTGGTACCAAAACAAACAAGGAGGGACCAAGTCCTATCTCCTATGCCAGATAACAATCCAGATTTGGGACTTTGCCTCCAGAAACAACTTATCCCTGAAGGCAACATACATCCCTTCGCAGGACAACCAACAAGCAGATGCTCTCAGCAGATCATCCACTCTACAACACAAGTGGATGCTGAACAGGGGAAATTTTTCTAGACCTTGTCCACCGGTGGGGCACACCTCAGGTAGATTTGTTTGCCTCCCCCCCCAGAACAGACAGTTGAAGAAATTCTGCACCAAGGACCATTCTCCACTAGCCTGGAGGGTGAATGCCTTCAACATTTCATGGAAGAGATGGTTTCTATATGCATTTCCACCCTTCCTATCATTCAGAAAGTCCTCCTGAAGATCAGGAAGGACAAACCAAAAATCTTGCTGGTGACTCCCTGCTGGCCAAGGCAGCACCGGTTCCCCCAAATACTATCAATCGCCAAGGGCAGTCACCACAAGTTAACCCACATGGTGGATCTACTCACTCAACAGAAGGAAACACTCATACATCCTCACTCTACAGATGTTATGTCTAACACGCTGGGTGATAAACTTTTAATTCCCTTCAGACACCACTATTCTGAGGACATGCTTTCAGTCAAAATGGGAATGATTCTCCAAGTGGTGTCTCCAAAGGCATAGGGATCCCTTTCAAGCAGATGTCCCTCTAATCCTTACTTATGTGTGTGAACTTATCAAGGCTGGCTTTTCATACTCCTCAATGAAAGTCCACCTATCTGCTATCTCGGCCTGCTTACCCCTAGAACCCCCTCTGCTAACCAGGCTAGATGTTAAATTGTTCCTGAAAGAGGTCTTGCACATCAGACCGCCAAGAAAGCCCATCCCACCACCTTGGGATTTAAACTTATCCTAGAAAAACTCACACTTGCCCCATTCGAGCCAGCCAGCTCTGCAACACTCTAAATGTGCTCGTGGAAAACTGTTCTGCTGGTGGCTCTTACCTCTGCTAGAAGAGTGTCAGAGTTGCAAGCTGTCATGGCCTACCCTGCCAACACTGTCATCCACAAGGACAGGGTGACCCTACACACCAACCCTTCTTTCATGTCAAAGGTGGTCAACGAACTGTCCTTAAACACGTCCATTCACCTGCCAACCTTCTTCCCCTCTCCCACTAATTGCACAGAGAAGATACTCCATTCCCTGGATGTGCACAGGCAACTGAGATTTTATCTAGCCAAACCTAAGTCCATCAGAAAATCAAACCAACTATTTTTTTTTTGCTTTCACCCCAGGGCCCTGGGGAAGACAGTCTACAAACAAACCATCTCCTTCTGGATCAGCAAAACTATCTGCTTTTGCTATTCCTACCACGGTAAAGATCTACCTCAGGGGTTAAGAGCTCAATCCACCAGGACAGTAGCATCCTCCAAAGCCTTCTTCAAAGGCCTGGATTCAGCATCCATTCTGGGGGCAATCACCAGGTCCACTGTACATACCTTTATCAAGCACTACAAACTGAACCACATCTCCAGAGCCAGGGCTGGATTTGCTAGAACAGTCCTGCAAGGCTTTCTGGAATCAGCTACCTCTACCTCCTCCCTTCCTTCTTCTTAAGCGGTGGCACTCTTCCACACTAAGAATACTGCAACATGGGAACAGAAGGACATAGAATAGTTGTGTAAAATCTAGATGTCGTCCTCTTCCATGTTGTAGTATTCCTTCCCTCCCACCAATCCCCCTTCTGTAGTATGGACCTGTGTAGAGGGCACCCTGGAGCACCACCTAGAATTCGGTCAGGATGGCCAGCAACTGGCAGTTCACACTTGTTATGCACATCATTTGGCTCTTCCTAGTGGACTGCCCAACTGGGCAGTTAAGATGTTCTTCGTGTTTCACTGTTGTAGTCATCACGCTTGAGTTATCTGTCTGCAGGCAGCCCTCAGTCAGCCCGAATACCAGAGTCTTAGTATTTCTGCATCGGATGCTGTCGCTTCTTCCATGACGTCAGGTGGTCAGGGATATAAAAGCAGGCAGCCGATGCCATTACATCAGTCTTTCTTGCCGAGGAGGAGCCCGAAGCTGAAGCAGTTCGCAAGTGCCGGTTGGCCGCTACCTGAAATTTTCATTTTTCGAGTTTATAATCCTGAAGTCTTCTAAAGCTAAATACCCCATTGGGGATCCTTTTTTCTTGCTCTAACTGATGTCAGAAAAAGTTAACAAATGTCTTGCCTGTGGAAAGCAAATACCTCGCAGAGATTTTCATTCTTACTGCGTCACCTGTTTAGGCCCAGACCACAACGTTCCTCACTATCAGTTTTGTGCCTTGTTTAATGGCCAAACCATTCCTTGGGCTATTTTTGTTGCTAAATTCTTTTGCTGTCAATCTCTCTATTCCAAAATGGCTTCTGTAAGCCATCTGACTACCGATCTTCCGAAAAAACATAAGGATAAAGACAGAGACAGACCACATAGGTCCAAAACTGCCAACGACGCTACCATTAAGCTAGTCACCAGTCCGCCATTACTCAGTGAGGCATCTTTGCAGCCCCTGATGTCCACTTCTATGGATTCACAGGCCTTTGCTGAGACCCATTCAGAATCCGGTATGCCACAAGATACTTCTTCGAGTATGGAACCAGCGGATTTCTCTACCTTGGATAGGTCCGGAGCCACTGTACAGGCACCAGTTTCTGAGGGTGTTTTCCGACCTACCAATGTTTGAATCAAACCGGTGACTTCTTTTTTAGCCCAAACTACAGAGTTTCTTAGGACCAGAGTATGCACTACGCCTAGAAAACTGATGACCAAAGCACATGCTCAGGCCCCCATACCACAAAAACAAATGCTTAGAATGGCTGAAGACCTTATAACGCTAATAAGGGGAACCCAACTTTCCCCTGCTAAGAGACAAAGAATTCAGTAGCCTTCAGATTCTACCGACCAGGAGTCCGATGACTCTGACCTTCCTGATTATCAGGACATGTCCTTATCAGCCTATGAGGATTCAGATGCAGAGGAATCCATTCCCTCTGCATCCCCTCCAGAGTATTTCTCTTTTGGTGAAACCTTGCATACTTTAAGAGAGCATTTCAATTGGGAATGCCAAGACTACAATCAAAAAAGAGACTCTGAGAGTTTTTAGAGCTACCTCAGCACAGGCCTTTAGCTATTCCCCCTGTCCTGGATGTTGTGGATGATGTTTTCATGGAATCCAGTCTTACTCCAGACACCTTACCTCTGGCCCCTAGGAACGCTGACAGTACTACCGAGTATCTGATTCCCACAAGTTTCTTTTCAAGAATCCTACTGCTGATCCAGAGATCATTTCCCAGGGACCTAAAGGTATTAAGGCTACTACAGCCAAAAATCCTTCCTCTTCGGACAGGGATTACAGTGCTTTACACAGATGGGGTAAGAAGGTATATACCTCTGCAACTCTTGCTATCAGGGTATTGAATTGCCAGTTTCACATGCTGAAGTACCAGCAACGTATTATGGAACTCATTAAACAAAATGGTAATATTTCCAGATTGTGCAGAAAATAAAGATTTGCAAGAGCTTATGCATTCTGCAAACCAAGTTAGTAAGCATACTTTGCAGTGTGGTTTTGATGCCCTAGAAGCATCTTGCAGGGCCGCAGTCACTGGCTCTCTACTGAGAAGACATGCTGGCTCTCTACTGAGAAGACATGCTTGGCTGAAGGAGCAGACCTTGCCAGATCATGTCAAATCCAAATTACTAGGCGCTCCTTTAAATAAGGACATTTTGTTTGTCACTAAAGCAGAAGTTCTTAAAAAGATGGAAGAAAAAGCTAAATCTATGCAAACTGTTAAAGAATTCTTACAAGTGCAACCACCTCGATTCAGTAGGCATTGCCCTTCAAAACACTGGTCCTTTCCCACCCCCTTCAGGCCTTCTCAAACAAGATCCAGGGGAAACAGACCACCCAGACTACAGTCTCAGGGTATGCAGAGATCTAAGCAATGGAGTGCTCCCACCCCTAAAATGTGTGACATCCCATGCACCTACAGCAACTAGGCTTGAGCTTTTGTATAGGAGCCGACGTTCGGGTCGCCAGAGGCAGGGAATCCTACACTAAGAATACTGCAACATGGAAGAGAAGGACATCTATGGTTATGGTAACATTTTACTATTCTTTTTCTCATTAGTATTTCTTCATTTATAATTCAATTATATTTGATTGTCGTATGTTTCTCACTAATGGCTGTAAATACAAACCAAACTGTAATAGCGAAAGGAGATATCTCTGCCTAGTTGCACTTTTAAGAATAAACATTGACAGCCCACCATCAACTTCACCCTAGCTCAAGCTGTTCTGTTAATATCAAAAATCAGTGCTATCCATTTTTGCAGAAACTTTGACTCAAAATATATCTTAATAAATTCCTAACTTCCTCTCAAACATTTTTTCGGCATCCAAACCTATTAACTTTAGTTATATTATTATTGTCCAGAGCAAACTTTTGAATCAAAATAGCTATGTTAAGGCTCCAAATCTGTTATTCTTGACAATATGGTTGCCATTATTTTTGCCAAAAGTATCATAAAGCCTGTACTTCTTAGCAAGGAGAAGCCACATCTATAATCCTAAAAAAGACTTTAGTTATCTTTTTTTCTCCATTTCTCTTGGAATTCCATCAGTTCCAGAGGTTTTCCCTTTATTCTGGAATCTTGTTGCTTTTTTGATTTCAGTTTCTTTTATGTTTTAAAGTTAATACCCTCTTTGATGGTTTGATTAACTGATGAAGGTGTAAGTGACTCAAATATGTTGTAATTTCATGTGCATTACTCTCAGCGTGTATATCTTGTCTATACCATGTAATGAAATAGTTTGCCATCACATTCATTTTTTCCCCTCGGTCTACTACTTTACTCTTCCCATAATTCTAGATTTTTAGTTATCCTCCTTTCAACTCTGTTGCCTCAAATGTTAAGCCAGCAGATGTTCTTTGTGTTTCACTGTTGCAGTCATTACATTTGGGTTATCTGCTTGCAGTAGCCCTCATTTGGCCTGATTAACAAAGTCTTGGGTCCTGCGTCAGTTGCTGTCCCTTCTTCCATGACGTCAGGTCATCAGGGGTATAAAACATGCAGCTGACACCATTACAGCAGCCTTTCTTGCCGTGTGGTGGCCGAAGCAGAAGCAGTTTGCAAGTGCCGGTCGGCCGACTCCTGAAATTTTCATTTTCGAGTTTCAGAACCGAAGTCTTCAACTATTCTTGCTCCTTACTGATGTCAGTAAAAGTTAATAATTGCATTACTTGTGGAAAGCAAATACCTCATAAAGATTTTCATTCGTACTGTATTCCTTGCCTAGGCCCTGACCACGACGTACCTTGCTGTCGGTTTTGTGCTTTATTTAATCAGTGCACTATCCATTGTCTGTATATTTTTGCCTCTAAATATTTCTGTTCTCTGTTTAATTATCCAGACATGTCGTCGGTTAGCCATCCGACTACCAGGATTTCGTAAAAATGCAAAGATAAAGACAGCGACAGGCCGCCAAAGTCCAAAACTGCCGACGACACTTCTCCTAAGCCAGTCGCCAGTTCTCCGGTACTCAGTGAGGCGCTTTCGCAGCCCCTAATACCCGCTACTTCTGATTCACAGGCCTCTACTGAGACCCATTCGGAGTCCGGTATGCCGCGAGATGCTTCAACTATGGAATCCGCGGATGTCTCTATCTTGGATGGGTCCGGAGCTGCTGTGCAGGCTGAGGGTGTATTTAGGCCTACGGACTTACATATTAAACCGATGCCTCCTTCTTTATTTAGGCATAAATCTCGGACCATGTCTAAAAAACCGCCCAGGCCGCATGCTCAGGCCTCGATGCCTAAAAAACAAATTATAAGAATGGCTGAAGATCTTATCACTCTAATCAGGGGAAGCCAACCCCCCCCCCCTTTTAAGAGACCTAGGACTGAAGTTGTTTATGCACCTTCTGACCAGGATTCTGATTTTTCTGATTCTTCTGATGATCTGGATTTGCCTTGATCTACTTATGAGGATTCTGATGCAGAGGACTCTATTCCATCTGCTTCCCCTCCAGAGGATTTTTCTTTTGGTGAAAACTTACATACTCTAAGGGAGCATTTCCACTGGGAAAGCCAGGACTTTTTTGATTCAAAAAAGAGGCTTAGGGATTTCTTACTCCTGCCTCAGCATAGGCCTTTAGCTATTCCTCCTGTACTAGACATTGTTGATGATGCTTTTTCGGACTCTAGTTTGGCACCTGATTTTTTGCATCCTGCTCCCAGAAAACCTGACAGATATTACAGGGTTCCTGATTCACACAAGTTCCTTTTTAAAAAATCTTATTGCGCATCCAGAGACTATTTCACAGGGACCCAAGGGCATTAAGGCTTCTACTGCTACAAATCCTACCCCTTCTGATGGAGACTCCAGGGCGCTGGATAGATGGGGAAAGAAGGTTTACACTTCTGCAACCTTGGCCATTAGGGCTTTAAACTGCCAGTTTCATATGTTAAAGTATCAGCAACATGTTATTGGATTGCTTAAACAGAAAATGATGTTGATTCCTGACTGTGCGGAAAAAAAAGAATTACAGGATTTAATGCATTCTGCTGAACAGGTTGGAAAACATACTTTGCAATGTGGATTTGATTCATTAGATGCCTCTTGCAGGGCTGCTTTTACTGGGTCTGTGCTCAGAAGGCATGCTTGGCTTAAGGAGCAATCTTTGTCTGATCACGTTAAAGCTAAATTGTTGGATGCTCCCTTAAATCAGGACCGCCTGTTTGGCAACAAGGCTGAGGAAGTTCTTAAATAGATGGAAGATGAAGCTAAATCTATGCAAACTGTTAATGATTTCTTACAAGTTCAGCCTCCTAGATGTAGTAGTCACTAGCCCTCTAAGAATTGGTCCTTTCCAGCCCCTTCCAAGTCTTCTCAAGCCATACCCAGACACAGCAGAAACCCCAGGTTTCAGTCCCAGGGGACACACAAGACTAAGCAGTGGGGGGTTTCCGCACCCAAATTAGGGAGTAGTAACACTCCCCCCTATGGAAAACTGTCTCAATGACTTGCTTTTAATACTTCCAAGCTCTTCCCAACTGAATGCTCCTTTAGGCGGAAAGATTGGTCTGCAGGCCAAAAACTGGGAACTCATTACCCAGGACAAATGGGTTTTAAATATAGTGTCCCATGGATACAGATTTCACTTCCACACCTTACCAACACCAAGCGGGTGGTCATATCTACCCCCAAATCAGTGGGCAGTGGCCCAAAATCAAGTACTCTCTCTCTTAAGCATGGGGCTATTCAGTTGGTACCAGAAGAGGAAAAGGGACAAGGCTTCCATTCGAGACTTTTTCTGGTACCCAGAAAAGGCAATACATGGAATTCTATCCTGGGCCTTTCTACTCTAAATACCTTTCTGGTGATTCCAGAATTCAAGATGCTGACTACCATTCACATTACCCCCTGCCGCCCAAACCTTAACAACAGACGCATCAGACTATGCATGGGGGGCTCACCTGGCAGGGAAGTGCATTCAGGGCAAATGGAACCCAAGTCAAATGCACCTACACATAAATCAAAAGGAAATGTTAGCTGTACAGAATCCTCTGACAGCCTTTAAGGACCACATTCTCCCAGGACAACTAATGGTAAAGGCGGACAACACCATGGTCATGTGGTACATAAACAAGCAGGGCGGTACACACTCTTACTCCCTCTGGTGACTAGCCATGGCATTGTGGAACACAGCCTTGAGCTACCAAGTGGATCTGCAAGCTTAATTCCTGCCAGGAAAACTAAATACACTGGGAGATGGACTAAACAGAAACCTCATGGACCCACACGAGTGGAAACTGGAACCAAGGATTTTCAACATGTTGACAAGTAAATGGGGGAGCCCAGATATAGACCTGTTTGCCTCCCCCCAGAACCATCAGTTGGACAAATTTTGCACAAAGATTCCCCACAAACTAGCTTGGAAAGTGGATGCTCTATCCTTCAGCTGGAAAAACCTATCAGTTTATGCCTTTCCTCCTCCGCCTCTGCTCTCCAAGGTACTACTAAAGATCAAACAGGACAAGTCAAGGACGATTTTAATTGCACCAGACTGGCCACGCCAACACTGGTGTACCCCCTCCTGCGCAATGTGTCACGCTTGGCCCCATGGCACCTGCCTCAGACTTCTTCCCTGTTGTCTCAGCAGGAGAATCAGATTCTGCACCCTCAGCTGCAAACCCTGAAACTAGCAGCCTGGCTAATTACCTAATCTCTCCTTTACCACCCCTCAGTAAATCAGTGTTGGATATCATTTTATAGGCTAGGATTTTGTACCTAGAACCAATCTCTAGGGATGAGAGCAGCAGTGCCCAATTTACCTCAGATTCTACAATATTTGACTGAGATGCTTCATAAGGGCTTGTCCTTTTCCTCCATCAAAATTCATGCCTCAGCCATTTCAGCTCATTATACCACAGAGCCTCCCCTCTTCTCTCACCCACTGCTCAAACAGTTCCTCAGAGGGGCCAAAAATTTAAAGCCACCAAGGAGAGCTCCAACTCCAGCCTGGGACCTTAACTTTGTCTTGGAGAAACTCACTCTTCCTCCTTTCGAGCCAACTGCTACTGCAGATTTAAAATTCCTTTCCTGGAAAACAGCTTTCCTTTTAACAATCACTTCTGCAAGAAGGGTATCCGAATTACAGGCCCTTATGGCAGTGGAGCCTTTCATCATCTTTCATGCCGACAGGGTGTCCCTCAGAACCAATCCCTCCTTCATGCCCAAGGCGGTATCCAGTGTGGCTCTTAATCAGTCCATTCGTTTGCCTACCTTCTTTCCTAACCCACTGAGCAAAGGGGAATGGATACTGCACTCCTTAGATGTGCACAGACAACTGAGATTCTATTTGGACAGGACTAAACCTCAAAGGAAATCTGAACAACTGCTTGTGGCGATTGCTGCAGGAACAGAGGGGAAAGCTATTTCAAAGCAAACCATTTCAAAATGGATAGGCCACTGCATTCATTTCTGCTATAAGCACCATGGAAAACCTATTCCACAGGGCATCAGACCCCATTCAACCAGGGCTGCATCTACCTCTACAGCCTTTCTCAGGGGTGTCCCTACAAGGGACATCCTAGTATCTGCTACCTGGAGTTCTGTGCATACTTTCATCAAGCATTATCATTTGCCAATTTTCTCTAAATCCAGAGCTGATTTTGCCACTGAAGTCTTGCAGGGCCTTATAGCTGGTCCTAATTCTATTTAAATTCCTCCTCCCAACCTTAGCTTTGGGAATCTACTCAAATGTAATGACTGCAACAGTGAAACACGAAGAACATAGTACAGTTGTGTACACTTACCATAAATGTAGATGTTCGAGTGTATTCACTGTTGCAGTCCTGGTTACCCTCCCTCCAGCCCCCTTTCTTCTTTTTTGGCTATACCTCTACTCTCAATTTCTATGCTCAAAAGGCTTTTTGGTGTATTTGCTTTTTTGTTGGAGGTATATCCTTGTATTATATATTTAATTGCTTCCCATTGGGGGGGGGGGGGCACCTGACATCTGGGGCAAGAAAAACTGATGTAATGGCGTCGGCTGCATGTTTTATACCCCTGATGACCTGACGTCATGGAAGAAGGGACAGCAACCGACACAGGACCCAAGACTTTGTTAATCAGGCCGAGTGATGGCTACTGCAAGCAGATAACCCAAATGTAATGACTGCAGCAGTGAATTCACTCGAACATCTACATTTATGATAAGTGTATGCAACTGTACTTTTGGTTGCTTCAGGGTTATTGTCAAAAAATAGTATTAAAACCATTGCTCTGTGTTCATTCCCATTTTCTTAATACTCTTGCATAGATCTAGCATTTCTTAATTGCTCTTCAACCTGTTGTGTTCCATGTATTCTTTTTCACTTCTGGAAATCCCTTATTTTATAAGCCCTTTAGGTACCTGTAGAGACTATTCCTTATCTTGCTTGTTTTCATTGTAACCACACTTATGATCTTCAGTTTAGTTATCCCAATCTTTTGCAAGTTGTCTACTACATAAATTCAAGTTTAACATTTCATTTTAACATTTGAACTACCTAATCATCAGCTGATTTCCTTTACAGATGAAATAATGGAATAGTTCAGTGTTTAACAAGTGATTTTTTACTTGCATACAAAGCTTAATTTGTATAGATGCATGGATGTGTTTTTATGATTTGCACCACGTTACAATATTTTTGTGATATGTTCTTGTAAAAGAACCATATTCTGCTGATAAATATGCATATTCCAATTCATTCTGTTTAATTTTCATTACATTGATGTACATAAATATATGCATACATTTCTCTGAATATCTGTCCTCATCCTGTATTCTGCAATGTCATGGCACTTCACAGACATTTTGCTCATTTTCCATAGTGTTTCAACCTCCAGATTCTACCATACATCCTAGATGAAATTCTTTAACTACTCCTATAATACTCATTATATCCTGTCTCAATGCTTTTGGTGGAATATATACTGTAGCCAATGTAATTATTATGCCATTCTAGGTACCAGTCACCACTATAAGCCATCCCTGCCTATTCTGCATTTGTTCTTCAGTCTTTATTCCAGTACTCTTCTTAATTAATATTAAGACCCATTTTTTCAATTTATTTCACTCTTCTTTTTCAGCAAATAAACTATCCTTCTTACTTTTCTTTACAAAACATTCATGTTCTTATGATTCAGTTATGTTCTTTGTAACATTATTACTTGTGCATTGATTTCTTACATACAAGTTGGCACCGTTTCTTGCTTTCTAAAGTTCCAGACTAATAAGTAAATTTGTGACATAATAAAATTATTTTATTTTACTTCTGTATATTCTTTGACTGTCTGGTGCAAACTGGTCCTTCATAGTCTGTTTCTATCATTTTGTGTAATTTTATTTATTTTTGTATAATATTGCCCCAACTGAATCTGATCTCTTTATTAGAGCAACACATTTATACCCTCTAATCTCCTACCCCATTTGTCTTCTGCCACCCATGTTTATTTTCTTTATCCTTGCTTTTGTAGTTTCTCTGTTGTAGCATTCCATCACCTCTCTTTTTCACCCCACTTTTGAGTTTTCTCTTCACTCATCCTACTGATAGTTGTACTTTCTGCATTCCAAACAGAGATAACTATCTTTTGCCTTCTTCAAAATTCTAATATTTTTCTAATTAGATTGAGCTATGCCACAGTTGCTCTATACACTAACTGATCACCCCATTTCAGACATTATTTCTCTCTCTTACCAATTGGAACTTCTGTCATCTGCCCCCACAAAACTTTTGAGCCTCTCACATATTTCAGACAATTTCTTCCCCGCCTTCTTATTTTCTTTCCAGACTCTTGACAGTATTGTTATCCAGTAAACATCTTAAACTCTGCTTACGGATGGGAGGGGGGCATGGCCAAGATGCCAGTCTGATAGCAGGAGAAATCCATAGCTCTGCTTAGATTTTAATATCCTGACAGGAAATATCCTTTAATTTTTAGAAAAATCTAATTAAAAGTATACTAAAGTTAGAGTAACATAGACTTTTTGCTATTTTCTAAAAATTAATACACAGTCAAGAGAATTTTTTAATTATTCCTGTCAAGAAGTTTTCTACTGGAGATCTCAAGATGAACAACTCAAAGAACCCACAACATGAGAGTGCAGTTAAGAAATAACTACATCTTATAATAACAAACATCCAAGAATGTCACTAAAACGGACAAATTTGAAAACAAAATGGATGTTGTCAAACAAGAATGCAGTAAGCAAATGGAACTTCTAAATGGAATAGTAAAAAAACAATCTGAACAGATTCTTGCCTTCTAGGAAACTGGCCTAGATACTAGAATGACAGAAAATGAACATCACAATGAATTTCTTCTGAAACAAAGCACCAAGCTTATTGAGAAACTGGGAGACCTTGAAAGTAGATCAAGGAGGGATAATAGAAGAATATGTGGAATTCCTGAGAAAGAAGAGGGTGCTAACATGATTCACTTCCTCAGTAAGTGGTTATCATCAGCACTAAACATGCCCGAATCCCTCTTTTTTGGAATTGAGAGGGCTCATCGGTCCTTGTCAAATCCAGCTTCATCTCTGAGTTCGTCTAACCCCAGGTCTATAATAGATTTCTTTCCTCGCAAGACAAGGACTTAGTGCTGAAATCAGCTTGGACTAATTGCCCTATCAAGATGGGTGAAAAAGTTATTTGTTTTGACAATGACTATACCTCTACAGTCATATTCAGAAGAAAGGAGTGTGTTCCTCTAAGTCCTTGAAAAAAAACAATATTAAAGCTCAAATTCTTTTTCCTGCAAGAATGAAAATCACCTTGCCAGAAGGAGCAAACAAAACTAAGAAACTAAAGGACAAATGAATAAATTCCTTCTAATTTTAAATGTTTTGTTTTATGAATCATAATATATTTGATTCTGGAAAGTCTCTATGCTGTAAGGTAATGCGAATCATTTTTATTATTAACTTTCTCTTTTCCTTTCTATATCAACTTCTTCTAATTACATATAGTACTAAGTATTTAAATAACATTCTCTCGCTCTCTCACCCTTTTCTTCCTGTTCTTTTTTGTTACCAGTGTTCCTTTTCTCCCTTTTCCCCATTATAAGTACTTTACATACTTTTCCCTTTTAAATAACTAAAAATTATGTAAGTCTTCTAATTCTTCAGTAATAGTATAATTTGACTTAATACCAAAGTGCATTTTTTTCTAGTGGGTCAGTGGCGGGGTAACAAGGTGTTTCTTTTTTTTTTTTCCAAAAACATTTTTATTTTTTTATTATAAACATACACAACTGTACATATAACAAATGCAATAAAACAATAACAAAACTATTTGCAATATTTACATTCATCCTTGATAAACGGTCATTTTATCCATGAGAAGTTATCCGTATTTGTTCAAAAGGTTTTCCAATTTTTGCCATGTTATATTTTTGAGTAATGTTATGAGTTCTATAACAAATGGTTTGCAGTTCTTTTTTACAAACAACTTTTGCTAAATTAATAAAATCTTTAAATGTAAAATCTTGTTTACTTTTCCAGTTCAAAGTAATAACTTTTCTGGCAATTGCAAGAATTGACCAGAGTAACTGAATCTGAGATTTAGGTACTACATTAGGTATAGGAACATTGAATAGGATTAGTGAGTTAGAAATATGACAGTTACCAGACCATAAAGCATTTACAAAATATCTGAAGTCTTTCCAGTGTTGAACAACATTTCTACATTCAATGAACATGTGAACCCAGTTAACCTCTAGTAAGTCATCACATTTCCAACATTTACTTTCACTGTTTTTGAGTATAAGATTTCTTTTATGTGGAGTATAGAAACTCCTATTCATACATTTCCATGTATACATTCTCCAATATAATGAAGAAGAGGTACCATACATAGAATTCAATAACAGTTTTTTGGATTCATCAGATATTTGTTCTCCATTAATCTTTACATAGTAATACCAAAAATCCTGAGTCAAACCTTAAGAGCGTCTTCTCTTAGTATCTTATAGATAGGTGAGATGCTTAATTTTTGATTATCTGTCTTTTCAAGACACCTAATAAAAAGCTGAATCAAACTAGGTATAGATTCAGTCTCTAGGTTGATTGATACTCTCATTTTGTGTTCTATAAACTACCGTAATGTGTGTATAAACAACCAACTGTCTTTACTATTATCAAAACTACATAAAAGAGAGTTTAATGGTTTAATACTCTTATTTTCAATAAACTGATGCCAGAATATAAAGTTATTTTCCTTTAATTTTTGCATCGCATTGATGTAAGAATCTAAGCAATCAGGGGAGTATGCTATAGGGAATATAAGAAATAGAAATTGTTTAATGCTGTACTTAAAATCAATTATATTTTTAAAGTTATTAAATATTTAATTATTGCCATAAGAAAAATGATCAAACTTCTTATTAAATAAACAAAATTCACGTAAAAGCCAGTGAATTCTACTTTTTCCATATTGTTCCTTAAATTGATTTTCTGTAGTTGTGAAATCGGTTATAGGAATCTCATGTATTGTTTTCCAGCCAGATATATGGGTAGGTGTGATCCAATGTAATATTACATTAATTATAACTGATTTGGAATAAAGATCTAAGCTAGGGAATGCTATCCTATTACTGTTCCAAGCTCTAATGTGCCATTTATATGCAATCCTAGGTTTTAAGGGGAACCATAATTTAAGTAGCATGGAATCTAATTTTTTAAATAAGTTTTTGGGAGGGGGTAGTATCAATGACTGTATATTAAACAAAATTTTAGGTAAAATTATCATTTTAATTAAAGAGAGCCTATCCTCCATTGTGAAGAACATTTTATTCCATCTTTTGATTAGTTCACTAATGGTGGTTATTAAATTGTTATAGTTTAGTTTAACAGACTCTTTCCATGTACTCTTTATGCCGACACCCAAGTAATCTAACACCTCATTCTCCCAATTAAACAGGCTATTCTCTCTTAGGTTTTTGTTGATCTTTTTGTTAATTAGTAATGTTTTGGGTTTATTATGATTAAGCCCAGAAATTCTTTCAGACTTGCTTAAGGTATTTATAACATTATGCAAAGAACCATCAATATCACCCAACGTTAACATATCAGCAAATAACTGTATCTTAGGGCAATACTCCTTATTAATTTGAAAGCCTTTTATATTTTGCTTGTTTCTGATCTATGTAACAAAAGGTTCCATTGAAAGAGCAAACAATAATGATGACAAAGGACAACTTTGTGAAGTTCCCTTGAGGATTTCTAGTGGTGAGGATAGACATGATCCGGTTTTCACATAAGCTTGTGCCCCACTATAGATTTTCATTAATAAGTTGACAAAATCTTTGGATAATTCAAAACCAATGAGAGTTCTTTGTAGAGAAGACCAACTAATAGAATCAAAAGTCTTTTCTATGTCTAGGCTGATAGTAGTTAGTTGTTTTTTGTATTTGCATGTTATGTCTTTTAATGATAGTAATTTAATGTTATCTTACACTTTTCTCTGAAGAATGAACCCTGTCTGATCATTATATAGCAAAATTATGGAATACCCTTCCTCACACTATAACGTCTGTGTCATCACACATTAACTTCAAAGCTGCTCTAAAATCTCATCTAAAAGAGTACTGGACATGCCCCTGTAACAAACCTCTCTAACATCTCTACCCCAACCTCTCTAATCCCTTTCTTCCACCCCTCTAACTACCTTCGATTGCAGCCAAATACATTGCTTGTAAACCTATATCTCAGTTGTAATCTTAGCCACTGTTATTCAAGGGTAATAGCTGCTAGCTCAGCTATTAAAATACTTGTTAGTCATTATGGCACCAATGATATAAGTGTTGTACCATTTATCTAAATAATTTCATTTTGAATTATAACTGTTTACTAATATTGTTAAATAAAACCTACCTATACTTCTTGTAACTTGTAATTAATTGTTGTTTTTATTGTGGAGCTTTTCTCCCCGGGCCTCCGCTGAAAAAGGACCCGTGTCTAGTCGGATTTTCCCAGTCAACAAATGTAAATAAATAAAATATTAATAATGTATAAGATTAGGTAATATTTTCTTTATCCTGTTAGCTAATGTCATGAAAAATTTATAAATGCTGTTTAGTAATGAAATTAGCCTATATGAATCACAAGATTTGGGGTCCTTACCTTGTTTTATTATGGGGGAGATAATTGAGTATTTCCATGATGGGGGTGTTGTATATTTTTGCTTAACCATAGTAAAGGCACTCATCATTTTCTTTGTTATATATTCAGGAAAATGTTATATAGTTCAGGAATTATTCCATCCAGTCCTGGAGCTTTATTATCTTTTATTTTTCTTATTTGCTCTTTCACTTCTGTTAGTGTTATTTGTTTATTTAATATGTTATTTTGTTGCATTGGCACCTTAGTAGTTATATTTTCCTGAATAAAATAATTTATTACATTATCTGTCTCCAAAAGTGGTGTGTTCATAGGTTATTATTTATATCTTTCTAGTAGTTTTTGAGCACTTCTAATATGGCCATTAAGTTAGATGTACTCTTAACTAAGTTAGATGTACTCTTAACTGAACCATCACCTTTATATTTAATCTCATTAATAAGATTTTGATTGTTTATTTTTTTGGATCTTACCGCTATTTTATGTAGACATTTGGGATTTACAGCAAAAGATTGTAATTTAAAAATTTCCAGGTTTATGGCTACCTTATAATTCAGAACTTCTAAGTATTTTTGATTTAACTTAGTAATTTCATTATGTGCTACTTTATTTGGTTTTGCATCCATTTTTATCTTGTCTATGTTTTTTTGTAAGTCTAAAAGTTCTTTGTCCCACTCTCTCCTTTTTTAAGGTACCGATATTTTATTCTGCCATATATGTAAACTTTAAAGGTGTCCCATAGTATAGTATCAGTCACTTCACCATTATCATTTGTTTCCATAAACATGTCTTTTTCTTTCATTATCCATTTCCTAAAGTCATTTAACTTAGTTATGTAAGCAGGAATTCTTTGTAGAAATCTTAAATCATCTGTATGTGTAGTTAATGTAAAGTTTATAGCATTATGGCCCGAAAGTGGACAAGTCATTATAGATACGTCATTTATTTTAGAGTATATATTATTTGATACAAAGACCTTATCGATGTTTGTTTGTGTACCAAACCGATATGAATAGTGAGTATAGAATGAGGAATAATGTTCTCTTAGACCATTTATATCTTTAAGGTTCATTTGGTTTGTAAAGTCATTTAACTTCTTGGCTTGAGATGTTAGTTTTATTTTACAATTTTTAAAAGTATCATTGCCTGATAATAGGCAGCTAAAATCACCTGTTGCTATAATTTCCCCTTTTGCATTTAAAGTAATCAGGTCCAGATATTTGTCAACATATTTAGTACTTAGTCCTGGTATCCATTATGTATTAATCAAACTTCCTATTGATTTCCAAAATAACCATGCTTAGCATCCCATCTTTATCTAAAATTGTATCTATAATTCTTGGCATAGTACAAGTATTTTTCCATAGAATAAGAGTGCCCCTTCTCTTAGTCTTAAAACATGAATCATCCAGAATGGTATAGCCATTGAATGAGTATTCTTGTAAATCTTTTTTAATAGATGGGTTTCCTGTAAAAAGATGATCTGGGCTTTATGCATTTTGATATATTTAAGCAAACCAGCTCTTTTGACATTAATTCAAACCATTGATATTTAATGGTAAAGATGTATAAGCCATTGACTATAATGTGTATGTTATTACTAACTGAAAGACCTTTCTTCCATGTTGACTTGAAATCTACTGAAAACTCAGTTATCATGGATGTATAACGTGTATTAAGCACTACTTTCAAAAATCCCAAACAATTTACAAACACATACATGAAACATAAAGTTTCTGATTTAGTTAAAAATTTAACTAAACCATCCATCCACCACTTCTCCAATACGAAACAACACAAATTACCCATCTCTGCTTAGAATATAGTATAAAAACAAAAAAGAAAAGCATTATGAAAGCAACTAAAGAAATCTGAATCCATGAAATATACATTAGAATGAGAGTGTCCAATATATCTGAAGCTATATGAATGTCACATATGATAATAGCACCTCTAATACGTAGATGTGCCAGAAATACACATCAGATCAATGTATGTATAAAGCTGAAGGTTAAGAAGATTATTTCCAAGACTTTTCAAGAAACAGATAATGTAACCATTTTGTCAGTCATCTAGCTAACATTTTTCATGTAAGAATATGCTGAATATATATATATATATATATATATATGTATATATATATATATATATATATATATATATATGTATATATATATATATATGTATGTGTATATATATATATATATATATATATATATATATAAAACACTTATTACAACATAACTATTATGTTTTGCAATTATACACATATTACTCATATGTATTACTATCTATGTTGATGTCTTTCATCAGGAAGGGGGGAGAGAGAAAAAAAGGGGGGCCTCACAACCCTCTGTTTAGTTACTAAAGGTTTAGTTATATAACAGAAGTCTGATAATATCCATAATGAGTTTTCTAATGCAGCTCCTAGTTTACTTGATGTCATTTAGTTACTAATAGTGTCATTGAATCTGCAGGATGTATGCATCTATAAGAGAATATAGGCATTTTCAAAGGAGTTAAACACTTTTATCAGAACTAATTATTTATCATTTAAAGTATCTAGTGAAGTGTTTAACTCCTTTGAAAATGCTTATGTTCTCTTTAGATGCATACATTCTGCAGATTCAGTGACACTATTAGTAACTAAATGTTTTGTATACAGTCATTGATACTAACCCCCTCCCAAAAACATATTTAAAAAAATTAGATAACATGCTACTTAATTTTTATGGTTCCCCTTAAAACCTAGGATTGCATATAAATGGCACATTAGAGCTTGGAACAGAGTATTTAACCACTAGATTCTCTTTCTCCATTGCTTTTTTAAAGCTGTCTCGCTATGTTAAACTCCTTTAACATAGCGAGACACTTTGTAAAAAGCAACGGAGAAAGCAAGATCTCCGTTGCTTTTTTTTAAAGCTGTCTCGCTATGTTAAATGGGTTAAACATAGAGAGACAGCTTTAAAAAAAGCAACAGAGATTCTCCGTTGCTTTTTTTGAAGCTGTCTCGCTATGTTAAATTCCTTTAACATAGTGCGACAGTTTGTAAAAAGCAACGGAGATCTTGCTTTCTCCGTTGCTTCCACCCACAGTTCTGATATTCTGCGTAAGCATACGCATGCGCAGTACATCAGAACTGCCGCAGAATATCAGGCAGCTGCGGAAGGGCAGCAAGGAGGCATTATACAATGCCATTATTTAAGAAAAGTAATTATTTTTTTCTTGAATAATGTATTTGTATAATAGCAATAACCCACTTCTGGGTGTGGGTAATGCTGGATTTACCCACGGTTGTCTTTGTTTGGACACTCTGGCTTCGCCTTCATGATCAAACCACACCAACCATTGGTAAATACAGCATTACCCACACCCAGGCGTGGGTTATTGCTATAAGAAACAATGATGGAGAGTTAGATCTGAAGAAGGATCAGTGCTGGGATCCGAAAGCGCTTATCTCATTTAATATGACCCACCATGGAACTCTATACTAACTGAAACAGCGTTTTACTTTTTTATTTTTTATCCTTGGCATCAATAAATGTTTTATGTCTTTTAATCGACAATCTTCAATGTTTTTTGACAAGTGAAGCAAGCAGAGGACGCCCTGGCTGTGGAAAACGTGCTGGTTTTTGCTAAAATTGTTAATTCTCTTCTAAGCAGCATTCTCCTGTTGGTTCTGGTTGTTTGTGTTGGTATATATATATATATATATATATATATATATATATATGTGTATTATGTATATATATATATATATATATATATATATATGTATATATATGTGTGTATATATATATATATATATATATATATATATATATGTGTGTGTGTGTGTGTGCGCGCATCACATCTGTCCTTCCCTTCCTTAAGAAAACAACTTCCCAGACTACCTACCTAATGTATCTTCAACTCCCTCCAGTTCCGTTATTTAATTTCTTTAGCTGTTGCAAATGCATTCAAAGCTAAGTACTTTTCTTCATGTGTGATGCACAGCAGTCCTGCATCTGCTTTATTACCCTCATCAGAGTCTCTAGTGATTATTTTTTTTTTTTTGGGGGGGGGGGGGGGTCTTTGTCAAGCCTTTATCTTCCATATATTTCACAAAGATATCCAATGCACACCTAGTAAGTAACATCCTTTGACCATCTTCTAGTAGTACCATACAGTCATCTACAGACATGTTCTAACTATTACTTTTTCCTTGCCTCTGCAGCTTTTGGCATATTCTCCATCATGATAAAGAACAAGATGTATTTATTTTATTATTTTTATTTGTTTGACATTTGTTTACCAGGTGGTCTGACTGGGTCTACAGAACCCGTTTTCAACAGAGGCCGGGGGAGTAAAGCTCCACATACAGTACAATACAAACAGAGTATAATCCAATTAAAAAATAATTACATTAAAAATGCTATACAAAAAAATAATTTGAAATAAACTACTACAAGATGTTGCAATATATTACTACACATCTAGACAGCTCTATACAGTTAAAACATTACAGACAATTATAGTCACTCACCTACATGATGTAGACAGTGTCCAAAAAAAAATAGTACATAGGTAGTGCAATATGTGACACTGACTGTTATAGTACATGCAAAATAGAATGTTAGTTTCAGTTAGGAAAACAGCAGTCAGAAAGTTAGTGATGCAGATAGATAGTGTGAGAGAGTTAAGAAGAATATACGCAATAAAGCCTGAGCAGTAGCTTAAGGATATGGTATAGAAGCAGAGAAGGAGTTAGAAGAACCTTAGGATCTTGTAGTCTGTGAGGGATTGAAATGTGACAGAAGAGGAAGACCTGAACATTAGGCAGGCTTTATGCAGGAGCAGAGCTATGTATTTTTGAGATTATTTTTTTAGAAAGGCTTTGAAATGGGTTAAACCAGGCATAGACCTGGTAGCTAGAGGTAGTGAATTCCAAAATGTATGACAGAGTATGAATACAGAGCAACCAGGTTTTCTTGTGGGTTTTGAGATAGCTAAGAGATTTTTGTCTTCTGATCGTAGGGGATCGATTTGGTGTGTAAGGTGTGACTGGACTGGCTAGTGCAGGGCAAGCAGTAGGCTTGAAAATAAGGTTGTATAAGGTGTATAGCTGAATAAAGGCAAGTTGGTTATGGAGTTCAAGCCAGTTTAATTCTAGGAGTGGTTGTGTGATATTTAGAGTTTGTGGCAAACATTGCAACTTTGTAGCACTATCCCAACTTGCTTAGGGTAGAAATTTTTAAGTTAAGATAGAGGCACCGTAAAGAAGGGAGGGAAGTAAAAAATTTTTGCAAGGGTAGTTTTGTTTGCTGCAGTAAAGAAATGTTTGTTTCTATATAAGAGTCCCAGTTTTTGGTAAGTTTTATTTATATTTTGCTGTATATGGAGGTCAAATGAAAGTTTATTGTCAATGATAACACCTAGAAGTTTGGATGTTCATCGTGTTTCACTGTTGCAGTCATTACAATTGGGTTATCCTGCTGGCAGGCTACCCGCAGTCGGCCTGAGTTCCAAAGTCTAGGTCCGGCGTCGGTTGTTGTCGCCTCTTCCCTGACGTCAGTGTGCCAGGGGTATAAAAGATGCATCCGACGCCATTTTCTTCAGTCTTTCTTGCCGCGCAGTGCCCGAAGCAAAAGCAGTTCGCAAGTGCCGGTCGGCTGACTCCTGAAGTTTTTTAAAATCGAATTTCAGATCCGAAGTCTTCATTAAAGCTAAGTACCTCATTGGGGAAACTTTTTTCTTGCTCCAGACCGATGTCAGAAAAAGTTAATAACTGTATTTCTTGTGGGAAGCAAATACCTCATAAGGATTTTCATTCTTACTGTATTCCTTGCCTAGGCCCTGACCATAACGTTGCTAATTGTCGGTTTTGTGCTAGATTTAACCAATGCACTATTAAGCATCGGTACGATTTTCCAATCCATTACTTTGGCAGAAGATTTAATTATATAATGCCGTCGGATCAGCCGACTACTGGAGTTTACAAAAAACGAAAAGAAAAAGGAAAGGACAGGCATCCGAGATCCAAAACCGACTATGAGGCTTCTTCTAGGCCTGTCGCTGGTTCGCCGGTTCTCAGTGAGGCACTTTCGCAGCCTCTGATGCCTGCTGCCTCAGAGCCACAGGCCGCTTCCTACTCACACGTGGAGCCGACTGGGCCTCTGGAAACTCAAGGTATTGGACACTCGGGAACTATTCCCTCAGATGGGTCCGGAGCCGCTGAGCAGGCAGGGTGTTTTCAGGCCTACACAGTTATAGCCATAGCTAGCCATCCCCAAGCCACATGCATACAATATGCTGGTGACTCGACACTTATATGCTCAGCCAAATCCACATCTGAACTTCTCTCTCTTACCCAGAAAGTATTTAACACAGTTGAATAATGGTTTACACAACGTTGTCTTCTTTTGAACCCCAAAAAAACTAAACTCCTCCTCTTTAATCCAACCCACAAGTCCTCTCTACTTGATTTCTCAGTTATATCCACTAACGGCACCATCATATCATCTGACACATCTACCAAACTACTGGGAATCACCATTGATAACAACTTGAACTTTGACTTCCATATCAACAATACAATAAAAACTGTCAACAAAAAACTTGTCTCCCTCTATAGAATTAAATCATACCTTTCTCCTACAGCTAGAACAACCATAGCCCCATACTCATCTAACCTCTACCCTCCTCTATGCCTCACCTATTTTTACTAACCTTTCTAAAAATAACCTCAGCAAACTGGAAACTTCCTACAATAACATTGCTAGATTTGCAACAGGTAACCCTTGCAGAACCCACCACTGCTTAAATATAAAGCAGCTGGGATGGCTTGAACTACAAAACTTGATTAAATTCTATCAACTAACCATCGCCCATAAAACTCTTTATAAACCTTCCTGCACTCTTAATCTATCTACCCTCATCACTCCATACACAAATCTGAAATCACTGCGTTCTTCTCACAAAAATCTTCTATACATTTCTAAACCTAACAACAAAGCTGGCGAATCTCTCTTCTCAAATGCTGTTGGAAAAACCTGGAATCTTCTCCCCAGTGACCTCTCCTCTCTTCCCTCTCTATCACTCTTCAAAAATAGACTAAAACCCTACCTTAGAACACACTGGTTGTGCCCCTGTACTAAACCTGACTAGGCTACTATCTAACTAATTGAACTAAACTCTGCCTAGCCCTCACTACTCAGAAATTAGTACATATTTTATCCCTATAAATTCTGTTTTCCTCCCAAACTACACTGTGCGGAATCTCCCTTTACATTTCCTAGTGAAAAATGTATTTGTTTTCTTCCTTTTTACATTATGTATATACTTAACCTGCCTCCCCTCTAGACCTTAGTCTTTCTATTTATAAATTACTTATAACTGCATACTGTATGGTAGAAGCATTCTGGCACTACAAGTTTTTTGTTTATCCTCACAGAATAATATGTTTAACCTGCAATATTTTTTTTCTTTTTATATTTAATTAATTCTGCTATTTAGTTCTCTTTCCTGTTATTTTTTGTGTTTAGGTACCTGAAATCTGCTAGTTTAATATGAATATTTTCATTTAGTCTTATTTTGTATATTGATTACTGAGATTTTCATTTATCTGTATTGGAGCATATCTCCTCGGGCCTCTACTGAAAATGGACATGTATCCAGTTAGACTAGCCCGGTCAACAAATGTAAAAATGTAAAATAAAATGTGAAACCTACTTCAGCTACAAAGACAAAGACTAAAGCAGCTCTAAAGACAAAGAAACAAGTACAGCATTCACCTGGACAGGCCTCCATGCCTAAAAAACAGATGCTTAAAATGGCCGAAGACCTTATTACTTTGATCAGGAGTTCCCATCCCATTAGGCCTAGGCAAGAGTTAGAATATGAATCTTCAGACCAGGTTTCCATTTCCTCTGATTCCTCCTATGAACAGGATTACTCTATTCCTCCCTGTGAGGATTCTGATGCTGAACAATCTATCCCTTCAGCCTCTCTTCCTGAAGATTATTCTTTTGGGGAAACACTGCATACTCTGAGGGAGCATTTCCACTGGGAGAGCCAAGACTACTCGGAATCCAAGAAAAGGCTCAGAGATTTCCTTTTATTGCCCCAGCACAGGCCCCTTGCTATCCCGCCTGTTTTAGACATTGTAGATGATGTATTTTCAGAGTCCAGTTTTTCTCCATACTCTTTACCACCAGCCCCTGTTAAGCCAGACAGATACTACAGGGTTCCTGATTCACATAAATTTCTCTATAAGAACCCTGCAGCTGACTCAGAAACCATCTCTCAGGGTCCCAAAGGGGTCAAGGCTTCTACTGCAAAAAACCCTATCCCCTCTGATGGGGATTCTAGGGCCCTAGACAGATGGGGCAAAAAGATTTATACCTCTGCTACCTTGGCTGTAAGAGCCTTAAATTGCCAATTTCATATGTTTAAGTATCAGCCATATCTTATATCTTTGCTTAAACAGAAAATGCCAGCAAATACAGAATGTGCAGACAATAAAGAAATGCAGGATTTATTGCATGCAGCTGAACAAGTTGGAAAGCATACTTTGCAATGTGGTTTTGATTCTCTTGAGGCATCCTGCAGGGCTGCTGTTACAGGTTCTGTCATTAGGAGGCATGCTTGTTTAAAAGAAGAAAATTTGCCGGATCATGTTAAAGCAAAATTATTAGACGCTCCTTTACAGCACGATACCTTGTTTGGTGCTAAAGCAGAAGAGGTGTTGAATAAAATGGAGGACAAAGCTAAATCTATGCAAACAGTCAAGGATTTCTTGCAGGTACAGCCTCCCAGATTTAGCAGGAACTGGCCTACAAAAAATTGGTCCTTTCCAGTGTCAGATAGACCACAAAGGGGCAGATACAGATGCCCCAGAGGCAGATCACAGCCCTAAGGCTCATACAGGCCTAAACAAAATGGGGTGCTTCTACCTCCAAGAGCGGAGAGGAAAAATCACAGCCATACAGGAAACATTCTCAATGACTTTCCACTTCTAGCACCAAGCACTTATCTTTTGGCAGCCCCTTTGGGGGAAAGCTAGCACTTTTTTCACAAAATTGGCACATGATCACCCAGGACAAATGGGTTCTAAATATAGTTTCACAAGGCTACAGGTTCCACTTTCACACCCTGCCAAGGCAAAAAGGTGTGCCAGACCTGCCACTCAATCAATGGGCAGAGGCACAAAAACAAGTTTCATCCCTCATGGACATGAGGGCCATTCAACAGGTATCAGAACGAGAGCAGGGTCAAGGATTCTATTCAAGACTGTTCTTGGTACCAGGAAAAGACAAAGCCTGGAGACCAATACTGGACCTATCTATTCTAAACACAAATCTGGATATTCCAAAATTCAAAATGTTGACTCTACAGCAGCTTCTGCCCATGTTGGGCAAGAAGGCTTGGCTTGTGACATTAGATCTAAAAGAGGCATACCTGCATGTCCCAATCAGACAAACATGCAGAAGATACCTCAGATTCAAAGCAGGCTCAATGCACTACCAATTCTCTGCACTGCCCTTTGGCTACTGCGCCCAGGGTCTTCACAAAGTGCCTGGCACCAGTAATTGCATTTTGCAAAGAGGAATACAAATCTATCCTTACTTGGACGACTGCCTTATTCAAGCGGAGAACAAGGACATTCTACTACAGCATCTGGCGTTTGTAAAAAGATTACTGACAAGTCTAGGGTGCACAGTAAACGAGAAGAAATCAAAACTCATACCCTCTCTAGAGATAATATTCCTGGGTGCAAGCTTAAATACAACTGCCCAGATGGCTTATCGCACGCCAGACAGACACAGACAACTGACTACTTATTTCAAAATGTTGGCAACAAAGACCCAGTTATCTGCAAGAAAAATTCTGCAGGCCTTGGGTTTCATGGCATCCTGCATTCTGCTAATTCCATATGCAAGACTGCATATGAGGAAACTTCAATGGTATCTAAAAAGTGTTTGGACTCAACATTGCCACAGCCTGGAAACAATAATTACCCTCATTCCCTGCCTGCAACAGGAGTTTCGATGGTGGGCAAAAGCCTGTTACCACAACACGGGACAACCATTCACCTTACCCACAGCCAGGCAGACATTGACAACCGATGCATCAGATTACGCCTGGGGGGCCCATATGGCAGGAAGATGTATTCAGGGCACATGGTCCGCAAGTCAAATGCGTCTACATATCAATCAAAAAGAGATGCTAGCTGTTCAGAATGCCCTAACAGCCTTCAAGGATCAACTTCTTCCAGGACAACTGCTAATAAAGACGGACAATACTACAGTCATGTGGTACATAAACAAGCAGGGAGGCACACATTCTTACCCCCTCTGCAGGCTAGCCATGAACTTGTGGCACACAGCATTGACTTACCAAGTACATCTGCAAGCACAATTCCTGCCAGGAAGGAAAAATACTGTGTCAGATGAACGAAGCAGAAACCTAATGGATCCCCACGAGTGGAAATTGGATC
The DNA here is from genome assembly GCF_019279795.1 of Protopterus annectens. Lineage (NCBI taxonomy): Eukaryota > Metazoa > Chordata > Ceratodontiformes > Protopteridae > Protopterus > Protopterus annectens. Next base: position 929,653,346 of record NC_056730.1, read on the forward strand.
CACAAGTCTTCAGCATGATAACAAGGACCTGGGGATGCCCGGACATAGACCTATTTGCCTCCCCTCACAACTACCAACTACAAAGATTCTGCACAAGGACTTATCACAAGCAAGCATGGAAAGTGGATGCTCTATCTTTCAGCTGGAAAAATCTAACAGTATATGCCTTTCCTCCTCTGCCTCTCCTCCCCAAGGTACTCCTCAAGGTCAGACAAGAGAAACCAAAAATGATACTGATTGCCCCAGACTGGCCCCGCCAGCACTGGTACCCAATCCTAAAGAGCTTGTCTCACTACCCAGCCTGGACATTACCTCAAATTCCTCACTTATTGACCCAACAAGACAGTCAGATACTGCACAGCCAACTCAAAACATTAAACCTGGCAGCATGGCAGATAATATAGCCTCTCAAGACACATCTCTCTCTAAAGCAGTGATGGATGTTTTTTTGGAGGCCAGGAGGCCTAGCACCAGAAAATCTTATGCGGACAAATGGAAGAGATTCGTGCTTGGAACCAAGCACAAGGTATTGACACGATTCTTCCAAATATTCCTCAGATTTTGCAATACTTAACTGAGATGCTGGATAAAGGCCTTTCCTTTTCATCAAATAAAATTCATGCCTCTGCCATTTCAGCTCATTACAACACAGAACCACCTATTTTTTCTCATCTGTTACTAAGGCAGTACCTCAGAGGGGCCAAAAACATAAGGCCTCCAAGGAGAGCACCAATACCTGCATGGGACCTCAACTATGTCTTGGAAAAACTCACACTGCCTCCGTTTGAGCCATCCTCTGCAGCTGACATAAAATTCTTATCCTGGAAAACAGTTCTGCTCTTGGCAATAACCTCCGCTAGAAGAGTCTCAGAGTTACAGGCACTCATGGCTGTGAAACCTTTTATCATTTTCCATCCTGACAGGGTTTCGCTGAGGACAAACCCTACATTCATGCCTAAGGTAGTGTCCAGAGTGGCCCTTAACCAAACAATTAATTTGCCTACTTTTTATCCAAACCCACAGAATAAGGGTGAGAGAATTCTGCATTCTTTGGACATTCACAGACAGCTACACTACTACTTGGATAGAACTAAAGCTTTCAGAAAGACTGATCAACTTCTAGTGGCATATGCTGCAGCATCACAAGGTAAGCCTATCTCAAAACAGACTATTTCAAAGTGGATAGGCCATTGCATTCGTTTCTGCTATTCACAGCATGGCAAATCAGTGCCTAAGGGCATTAGGCCACATTCAACCAGAGCAGCAGCCACTTCAGTAGCCTTCCTCAGAGGAGTACCAACCAAAGACATCTTAGAGGCTGCAACTTGGAGTTCAGTGCATACCTTTACAAAGCACTATCACTTACCTCTGTACTCTAAATCCAGGGCAGGCTTTGCCACTGCAGTTCTGCAAAGCCTTATAGCCTCTCCTAATCCTATTTAGCTCCAACCTCCCAACCTTAGCTTTGGGATTTAACCCAATTGTAATGACTGCAACAGTGAAACACGATGAATATAGTACAGTTGTGTACCTACCATAAATGTAGATGTTCGAGTGTATTCACTGTTTCAGTCCAGGTTACCCTCCACCATCCCCCTTTTTTTTTTCTTTGCTGGGACCTATCAGTACTTTTCTACTCTATATAACCTATGTCGTGTATTTGCTTGTAGATGAAGGAAAAGTTGTTTTTTGTGCATGCATGCTTATTGGCATAATTTAGCCTACCATTGTAGGGGCACCTGACATCTGGGGCAAGAAAAACTGAAGAAAATGGCATTGGCTAAATCTTTTATACCTCTGGTGCACTGACGTTAGGGAAGAGGCGACAGCAGCAGACGCCGGACCTAGACTTTGGAACTCAGGCCAACTGCGGGTAGCCTGCCAGCAGGATAACCCAATTGTAATGACTGCAACAGTGAATACACTCCAACATCTGCATTTATGGTAGATACACAACTGCACTTTTCCTGTACTATTTCTGTGACAGTGTTGTCAGATGCAAGGATGTTGAAATGATCAATGACAGAGGAGGTGTTTTTGGGATGAAAGAGTGTACTAGTTTTGACTTCTTTGGATTAAGAAAGAGTTGGGCATTTCTTAGCCAGGACTCGAACATCTACATTTATGGTAGATACACAACTGTACTTTTCCTGTACTATTTCTGTGACAGTGTTGTCAGATGCAAGGATGTTGAAATGATCAATGACAGAGGAGGTGTTTTTGGGATGAAAGAGTACTAGTTTTGACTTCTTTGGATTAAGGAAGAGTTGGGCATTTCTTAGCCAGGATTCGACTGCAGTAAAGGACTGTTGATTTTTTGAAAGTAGTTCTGGTAGTGATTGGATCCCAGGGTGAGAGGCAGTGTGAAGGTTGTTTGTGAAAATGTTGAAGAGTAGGGGTCCTAGGATGGAGCCTTAGGAGACTCCAGTAGGGTTGTGGAAGAAGGGTGAGAGTTCATTGGACCATTTCACTGCTTGTTTGGAATCCTTGAGGTAGGTCTGAAACCATTTTACTGTGTTATGTTAGAAGCCGAAGTTAGTGTGTTCAAAAGTAAGGTGTGACACTGTGTCAAAAGTCTTGGAGAGATCAAGGAATGCTGAGCTTGTGTAGCATTTTGCATCTCTGGCCATATTCATGGTGTCTGTAAAAGATAATAGGGCTGTAGCTAGGTCGGAAGCCATGTTGGGTTTTGGTTAAAAGATTGTTTTGCAATAGATATTGCATTACCTGCTGATGGATACATCTCTCGAGAATTTTGGATATGGGTGACAAGATGGATATAGGATGGAAACTGGATGGATTAAAAGAGTTGCCTCCTTTGTGGATGGGGGTGATGTGAGATTGTTTACATATGGCAGGTACTTCTGATTCGGATAAAGAGCTGTTTATAAAGATACTGATTGGGTAGGTGACTGAGTTAGCAGCCAGTTTGAGGTAGTATGGGAGGAGATTGTCAGGTGAGGTAGAGCAGAGTTTTAGTTTTTGTATTGCAGTTTCTTAATGGTGTCAGTGGGTATGGGCTGAAATGAGAATGGGGTATATATGACATTTTGTTAAAAGGGGGGTTAGTAATGACAGAAATAGTTGATGGCCTGGGATTGGTGTGTGAATAGTTTGAAGGGGGGGGGGTCCAGTATTAGGGGTGTTAGTAGGTCCGAAATTGATTTTATGAAGTGCTTGTTAAAAGTTTTCGGCTATTTGTGATGGAGGGGTATCTGGTGATAGGGTGTGCTCTCCATTTCTTCCAGGGTTAAGCAGAGAAGATATGGATTGCCAAAATTTACTAGGGTTGATTTTATGCTAGAGCGGAAGCTGGGAATAATATGACTTCTTATCTCTGTTGATAGGTTTTGTCACGTTGTTACGTAGTGTTTTGAAATTAACATGATTTTGTTCATTTTTGTTTTGTTTCCAGGTTGACCAGGCTAGGTCCCTTTGCTTCATCAGGTGTTTACATTCCTTAGAGAGCCACGGTGCTGCGTTCTTTCTGATTCTTTTCATACGAGTGGGAGCTAGTGTATTTAGTATATGAGGGAAGGTGTTATTAAAGTATAGTGCAGCATCATTAAGGGGTAGTTGTTTAAGGGGTGTCCAGTCTATTTCCTGTAGGAGATTGTTGAATTTATGCTGGCAAAAATTAGTTGAGTTCCTACCTGATTTTATAGTGTGAACTCTTAGTTGTTGGGAGTTTGTTCTTAGGGAATAAGCTGGTAGATGATCGTTCAGGGAGTTAGACAGTTTATCAGAAGAAAGGCAATTGACAGGATGGGATGCTAGAATCCAGTCTAAGGTAGATTGGCAGATAAAATCTTTGCTGTATCTTGTTGGAGCATTGATAAGCTGAGAAAAACCTTACAGATTTATACTGTTTGTGGGGGAGTCAGAAGATATGGTTTGCCAATCTGTATATACGTCTCCTAAGATTATTGTTTCAATGTTTATTGTTTCGGATTTCCAGGATAAAGTGTTTTCCAAAACTGGTATATTGTTACTTGGTGGGATATATATTACTGTTATGCAAATTATTTTTGATATATTGAGGTTCAAAAAGGAGATTAGTACCTCAGCATTCGAAAAGATGGGTATATTACTGGTGAAGGGTGTGATGTTGAGTGTAGAGGGATATAGAAGTGCTACCCCCCCCCCTTTTTTTTAGATCTATCCCTTCTGGTTATTGCAAAGTTTGGAGGTATTATTTCTGAGTCTTTTACGTTGGGGTCTAGCCATGTTTCAGTAAGGGCTAATATGTCTGGTTTATTTTGATCAATCCAGGCATGCAGTGGGGCTATTTTATTACATATACTTCTAAGGTTCATAGGTAGGTACTAGGCTATCTGCCCGAAGGCATTTATAAGCCTAGCCAGAATGTGTTGGCTTTTGCCGCTCTCTTAGATTAGTTCCCTGTGCCTCTGTCCAGCAGAGCCACTGAAGTGATCCCAGGGGTAAACTTTGTTTCCCATCCACTCGTCAAGGTTTCTTTTGAAGAGCGTTAGCAAGGAGCTCTGCCTAATGTAGATTGGAATCTTGTTCCAAAGCATGGGAAGTCTCTGGGACAGGAATCCATCCGTTCAGCACGTCCTATTTATTGTTGTGGTGAGGGTTAGAGCCCTAGACCGTGCGGCTCGAGGAGATAAGGTTTTCTTTAGGTGGAGCATGTCCATCAATTCTGGGTTGGACATGGCCTTGTATGTCAGGCAGAGATCAGCTCTGAGAAAGCGGTATGCAACCAAGTACAGCTGGAGTTTCTTAAGTCGAGCTGCATAGGGCATCTGTTTGAGGCCAGTGATACTCTTGGTGAGGTACTTCTGTGGTCTTTCCAGCTGTTGCAGGTGTCTTGTAAGGTACATCCCAAATGGGGCATTGTACTCTATGATGGGTCTGATGAGTGATGAGTAGAGGGGCACAATGACCTCTTTTGATCTGGATGCGAACCCTTTTGTGATTAGGTGAGCCACGTAGAAGGATTTTCTAACCACTTCGGCAATGTGATTATCAAAGGTGATCCCTTATTACTTCTTCCGTATTTAGGGGACTACCACCTATGTGGTAGCTTGTGGGTACTTTGTTTTTTCCAAAGGGGATGTCTATGCACTTTTTGGCATTTAGCTTGAGGCCATGATTTTGACACCAGGTATCCATCTCAGTGAGACCCTTTTGGAGGATGTTTGTGTCAGCCGGAGTGTCAGTTATAGCCCCTAGTTTGCAGTCATCTGCGAACTTGGTCAGCCATAGTCCTCCTGTGCTTACCTGTACTTCTGATAAGTATATGCCGAACAGGAGGGGTCCTAGGACTGAGCCCTGGAGAACGCCACTTGTAACCAGTTTAGAGTCCGTCCTAGCTCCTGCAACTTACCCATGTGGGTTCTGTCTGTGAGCCAGTTGGCAATCCATTTTGTGACGTAGGGGTTTATGTTCAGGCTGGTGAGCTTGTCTATAATACCAGAATGGGGAGTGGTGTCGAAGGCCTTTGCGAGGTCTAGGTAGGCTGTGTGTACCACATTTCCCTCGTCTATAGCCTTGGCAACTGTCTCAAAGAAGTCCACCATGTTTAGGAGGCATGATCTTCCCTTAAAAAAGCCGAACTGGGTAGGGTCCATTGTTTGGAGGTTCCCAATGTCTCTGTTAATGAGTTCCATGATGATGCACTCCATAGCCTTGCAGACCAAGCTAATCAGACTTATAGGGCGATAGTTCCCGGGGTCTGTTGTGGTGCGAAGTAACCATTGCTGTGCGCCACTCTATGGGTACGTAGCCTGTGGAGAGGCTGAGTTTGAACAGTGTGTTTAGGTGAGGGGTTAGTTCGTCTTTGAACTCGTGTAGGACGCAGCCTGGGACACCGTCCAGTCCCATTGATACTGTGTTTTTGGCTTTGGAGAGGGCTGTTTTAACCTGAGTGTCTGTGATTTCAAGGACTCTACATTCTTCTGGGAGGGTTATGGGCCCTTTTGGGGGTGAAGTTTGCATCTGCCAGGATGTTGGCGATATCGGTCGGTTCATTATATTTTGTGCCATTCTGCACTAACTCTGAGCAGATCTGAGCATTGCCCCTTAGATTCTTGACATAGCTAAAGAATGCCTTGTGGTTATCTTTGGAGTCCTTGGCAATTTTTCTTTCGAAGCTCGCCTTGGATTATTTTATGAAGGATCGTAGTTTCTTGCTGATACTGATCAGGGATGTCTTCCCTTCTTGGGATTTTACTCTCTTCTGTACTAGTTTCTTCCTTCTATTGTATAGCTTGTTTATGGCAGGAGTCCACCAGACTGGTTTCCTTTTCTTGGAGGAGTGAGTCTTGGTTTTGCTTGGGATAGCACGATCCATGCATTCTTGTAGGCACCCATAGAATGCATTAGTAAAGGATTTTGTAGCTTGGACAGAGTTATCCTTTAGCATGGGGGCTTTGAAACTTTTCACCTCGGTCTTGAGTAACATGAAGTTTGCTTTTGAAAAGTTTTTCATGGTGGTTTCCTTGTCCGGGGGTGGGAGCAGAATGTGGATATCCAAAGTGATTTGTTTATGGTCAGATCTAACCAGCGTGGGGTTGACATCAGTTGTGGAACACTGGTCGCCCATGTTGGTGATGACCAGGTCCAATATGTTGTCACCTCTGGTGGGAGTGTTGACCAGTTGAACCAGGGCGTTTGAGTTTATAAATTCTAGGAAATGTTGGGCAAGGGAATTAGTACTTGAGTAGTTCTCTCAGTTAATGTTTGGGTAATTGAAATCACCCAATATTACGGTGTTTGGTAGGACCTTTATGTTTCCCAGAAATGCAGAATGGGGGTCCTGGGACATGGTGGGTGATCTGTAGCAATCTACAATTTGAATTGCAGTTTTGCCCGTTGTTAGTTGCACATGGATGATCTCTGAAGCATCGTGCTGCACCACTAACCTGGAGGTGTGGGTATCCTTGATGAATATGGATACGCCCCCGCCTTTTGTTTTTTGGTTTGGGTTCTGTGGCTGAAATGTATGGTATGAGTTGTAGCCTGGTAGTGCTGGGGTGCTCTCTGGAGCCTTAAACAGGTTTCTGTTACTGCACATATATTGATTTTCTCCATACTGAGGAGTGCCTCGAGTACGTGCATTGAGTAGCATTACCCTCAGTTTTTTGTTACTTGTGCTATTTACGTTGCTGGGTTTGTCTTTTGAGCCTTGCCTAAAAAAGGCACTATGGGGGTGACAAGAGCCTTGGCCAGTATTCGAAAGCCTAAGGGTGACAGGTGCAAGCCATCTCTAGCAAAGCAGTGTGGCTTGTCGAGCATGTCATCCCAGGCTGACAGACACTGGATCCCCTTTGAATGACACCAGAATCTTAGCCATTGTTGAAATTGAGAATTTTTTTCTTTATACCATGGTATCATTCTTGGTGAGGGCAGAATGCTACTCAGGGTCAGGGTCATACCGGCCTGGTCTACGTGATCAGAGAGCTCTTCCATTTCTCTTTTCATGTAGTCCAGGGAGGTACGGCTCAGGTCATTCACACTAACATGGGCAATGACAGCGTTATATTTGTACTTGTTCTGGAGTAACTTGAGTGCTTGTGTTATGTGGCGGATCCTGGCACCCGACAGGCAGCTAACAGTAACCTTCTTCTTATTCAGCCTAGTGAGTGAGACGTCAGTGAGCCTGACTATAGAGTCACCTATTACTAGTATGTTGGGTATGCTATTTTGCCTTAAGGGCTGTGATTGCATGGCACACTGGTTTTGCGAAGTATGTGTTTCATGGTTTGTGTTGGGTGGGGTGGAGGTTGCTTGGATGTTTGCTTTGGAGGTCTCTGTTGCTTTTTCAGATTTTTATTTAGAGCCTCCGAGTATGTTTTCATGTATTTATGTGTGTTTTTGCCAGTGCTGGTTTAATGGGTCTATGTGAGACTGGTAGTGTGATGCAAGTATTTCCCTTCTCCTCTTGACTGACTGATCCAGTCTTGGATTGAGAGAGCTTAGCCTCCAGTTTGGCTGCTTAATTGCATCTGTCATATGTATTAACGTTGGGTGGTAGGATGAGAGGGTTGTCTGTGTACACGAAGCAGTTGTAATATTGCCTCAAAATGCCCAGATTCACCAGTCTGACTGGAGAGTACGCCTGAAACTGTCCTTTGGACATGCCTGGATAGGTACAATGAACTGTTTTACTGGATGGCTGTTAAGGTCGAATAGAGAGCCTTGTACTTCTGTACAGTACAGGAGGGTCTAGTGCTAGGGGTTATAAGTGCTTGCTATGAGTTTTGAGCAAGTGCTGGTCTGAGAAATGATTATCTTGAGTGCTTAAGTTGAAAGTTTGTCTAGTTCCAAGGGAAAAATTGAAGAGGACACTTTGTGGAGCCGGCAATAGTTATACCCTAGCTAACCGGCGCTGCCTGGTGCGCAAAACCGGGCAAATACAGTATTTATAGCAGGGAAATGAAAAGGTTAGAAATTAGCCCAAAATAGCCAATAAACTACTAATTTCTGGGCTGAAACCACTCCTCCAGGGACAGATAGGCTGCTCAAAGCTCCCCTCTCTCACAGGTGAACAGAGAAACTTTCTTCTACCCAAGTAAGGTGTGGGCAAACACAGAGATTTGTAACACAGCCCTGAATTCAGCACTAACCTGAAAACTGCACTATACTAGCTTAGAAAGGCGGGAAACAAGTACATATTTTTTTTGTTTGTTTGTTTTTCAGAAAATAAAGCAGATACATTAAAAAAAACACTGTAAATGCACAGAAAAGGATACTTATTATTATATATCGCAGATCAGAGTTGTAGTCAATGCCCCTAGTAATAAAGTAGGAAGAAACACAAATACAGTAAAAGCAGATGAATAAAGTGCAATTTTTTTTATATATAAAACAATATACAAAACACCAAAAATCCACAAACAACGAACTGTTAAACTGAAACGGAACGCAATAAACATCGGCCAAAAAGAGTTAGTGCTATTTATTATAAATTACACTTTCAGCTAGGACAGTGCCTAGCCTTCTTCAGACAAACAGTTTTAAAATATGGTAAACCAATGCCTTTTATCTAATCAAGTCAGTGATGTCATCAATTAAGCAATGTTGTTAGTAACCATAACAACATATTATCGCAGCTTAGGCACTGTCCTAGCTGAAAGTGTAATTTATATATAAAACAATAGAAAACAAACTGATTTAAACAAGTTACCAAATTAACCAGAAAAAAAGCTCAAAACTGAGCCCTTTTCCAGCAGTCTTCAATCAGACAAGTTCTAACTGCACACTCCTGCTACTAGGGTGCAGGGGAACCTTCTCCAAAAAAGATGGTCTGGATCAGTGCTCAAGTTATACAAACAAAGCTAGATTCAGCAGGCCTGAATCTGGTCTATGCTACAGCAACAAGGTGCACCAATTTCAGAAAGAAACAGTTCAAATAAGCAGGCACAATAAGCCTGTGACTTGAAATTCCCAGCTCAGAAGGTCAGAATCCAGCCTCTCCTCCCACAAGAGTGCAGACCACAAACCCTCTTAATGTCGAATAACTGGCTTGAAGCCCAAGTAGTTAAGCCAGAACTAATACACTTTTAGAATAGCAGACACTGGGCCTTCAATCAGCAATTCCCAGCTTAGAAAGATGTAAGCTACCTGTCCTGTCCTGCCACAAAAGTGCAAACCACAAACCTTCTTAATGTAAAACAACCTGTATGAACCCAAAGTGCTTAAATCAAAAGACTTAGAGTTGTTGTTGTTTGTCTTTCGGCTTTTCCCAGTTAGGGGTCGCCACAGCGGAACTCCGGTCTGCTAATGATTGGCAGTAGACTTTTACAAACGCCGAGGTGCCAGCTCGACGTTCAACCTTCAACGAAGGCACGCCCATTTACACATGTCTTTCAAATGCCCACCCAACCACGGGGAGGACATGCAGACTCCACACAGAAGGCACTCCCTGCACTCCAGCCGATAATCGAATGGGAGAACCTCTTGCTGTGAGGCAACATCGCTACCACTGCACCACCGCGGATGTAACAGTTACAATTTAATCAGGCTGCTACCAATAATAAATGCAGCAGAATAAATAAAATTGAGTACTTTTAAGAAAAGTAAAATAAAGTAGGAGGAAACACAAATACAGTAAAAGCAGATGAATAAAGTGCAATTTTTTTTTTTAAGTGCAAGGAGAGAGGAAGGAAGAACCTAAGAGGGTTGGCCTTTTCAAATCTTCTCTCTGTATTAAATAGAGTGAACACTAGACTCCGAATATGATCTCACCATACTCTAATAAGTGAGCAATTTGAGATGGACCCAGGAGGAGTGTTCTAATACACACTTACAGGAGGGGCGGGGAATTCCAGAGCCACCAACACAAGAACAGGGAGGGTAGGTGGGGAACTAACTGCAGAGAGACACACAGAACACTATTCAGTGAAACACACAATTAGGAAACAGTAAAAATGAAATACAGTACTTTTAAAACTGCAAGTTTGTACTTAACAAAAGACTAAAATACACTACAGCAAGTTTCATTTAACTTCAGCTTCTAATGCAGATGATTGTAGCCAGCCAAGTCTCACAGAAGTTGAGCATAAAATGTTAAAAGTAAGAATGTTTAAATCTTTGGGGTTACTCTTGTGGTTAGGATTAGAGGGTGGGCCAAGGTTAGGGTGTATGTCTCCACATTTGAGTAGATAGGTATTGAGGAATGCGTACCATGGGAAGTGTTTTTTATTACTAGGTAAGGGTACTGGTTTCAAGTGTGGTTTCATAGGAGTTGAAGAGGCCAGTTTGTGGCTTGAATAGAATGGGAGGGTATAGGGGAAAAGCTGGGAGGAGATATGTGAGAAGCTGTGTTGTTTATTGGGGAGAGGGTTGGAGGAGGTTGTTGATGTGTATTGGTGTTTGGGGGTATGCAAAGCTATAGCTGTAGTGAGTTAAGAGTAAAGAGGCTAGGCAAGTTAGGAGGAGCATGTCAACTGTGATAGTGAGTTTAAAAATAGTAAAAGTGGAATTTGAGTGTTTGAATGTAGTATCAGCTGTAAACAGAGATTTTCATCATGTGATATGTATGCAGCTGAAGGTAAGGTTCTAAATGTTTTGACTTCAGAGTGGGCTTTGACAATGTAGTTAGGTGCTTTATCTTGCAGTTTGTGATAAGGATGAATAGGGGAGATGTGATTGGTCAGTAGTAAAATTATGGTGCAATGCTACTTTGTGTGTATAGTAGAAGAGAAGGTGGTAAGCCTGGAGTTAATGTAAAATAGTTTCAGGTGGTGATTGTATTGTGATGGTAAAGTAGAATAAGTTGCAAAAAATTATTGTAGAGGGTATGTGAATTCAAGGTGTTGGCTGTAAGGGAGAGCAGATAAGTTTGGCTAAATAAAAGAAAGTAAGGTGTGCATGAAATGTGTGTGTGTGTACAAGGTAGAGTTGTATTTAATGGGATCATAGGAATGAGGGGGAGTGGTTTGTTTAGGATAAGAGTAGAGGTGCTGGCGGAGGGTGGGATATGAGGAAGGGCAGGGGAGCGGAGAGAGCGGAGTGAACGGAGTGGGAAGAACCCCCCCCCCCCAGATGGTTTACCACCATAAACAGTCAATGAGGTAGGATGTTCATATATACAAAGACAAGGTGTCTAAACTCTAAATACTTGTCTCGAGTCACAGCATCTAATTTTATGGTTATGGGCTTTTAAATGTATTTCCAGGGATATATTACACTGATAAATGTGAAATATGTTGAAGTGTTAATGTAGCTTCACCTTCAGCAGTAAAATGCCTGTGCGTTTGGGGGTGGGGTGGGGATATCCTTCCAGCAGATTCAGCACTATAAAACAATACACACTAGACTTAACAAATTAAGTTATTAGTTTATGTTTTGGAGATAGCCTTACATAGATTTTACTTGGTTATTTGTTCCTTGTGAACTTTTGCCAACTGCAGTGAAATTCAGCTGTGCGAGTTCTTTAGGTAGTGCGATATGAGAAGTCTGACTACTGCTGCAGAAGGTACATGTGCTTGTTTCACTGGGAGGGAGAGAGAGAGAAAAAGTTAAGGATTTCTTGATGGTTGAACTAGTTAGGGACAGTACTATTTGTCTATACTCCTCCACCTTAAGTAATGTTTTTCAAACAAGAGTAGTGCACTATATTTTGCAGTTGTGCATTTCAGCTTTCTAACCTTTAAACAGGACAATAAGCATACAGGAGATATTTGTAGGTATGCACGTTTGGGATTACTAAAAACAAAGTGGTGGCTTCACAGTATAGGAGAGAAAGTAAAATACACTAAACTAACAAGAGATATGTGCATGCATGCAAGTGTGGGGTTACTGAGATGTAGGTTTACAGATGTTAGAGGAACAGGTTCATAGCATATCTGTTAGTTCCCACTCTTTGCTACACAACATACAATCTGTAAATCTGATATTTAAGCACTTAGAAAAGGCAGCCAGCTAGCAACTCTAGAGATTGACAAAACTCCTCACAAACAGAAACTCTCATATACTAACAATTACCTACATTATCTAGTAACTGTGCTGTTCATACAAACATAAAATCAAGTATTACAATAGAAGCTTTCAGTAGAAGTGAGTGGAAACATATATACAGAACATAAACATATGTAACTATAGATTAACAGAAAGAAAAAAAAAACACTTCGCCAGATGGCAACAGACTTACTTGATGTAACTGCAGTACAAGCAACAAGAACATTTTGATGGTTTCACTGAATCTTACTGTTAAATGCCCAGCCATTAGAAACTTGCTAATATAATTGCTACACATTAACAGCAGAAAGACAAACTTTGCTGCTATTACTGCAACCTAGAGTAAAAAGTCAGTAGACATATGCTGATATATTTAGTACACATTAACAGCAAAAGACACACCACTTATCCAGAATTAAACACAGTGACATCATAGTTATATTTTTCTAGTACAAGTCTGACCCAAAATGAAATAAACCGTAATGATTAAGAAAATACAAGAATCCAATGTACCTTTATGTAGAGTGAAGCAGCTGGATGGAGAGAACACTTGGACTACAGATCACCCACCATGACCCAGGACCCCCCATTCCGCGTTTCTGGAGACACTGGAAAATATGAAGATCCTACCAAATGCCCTAATACTAGACAATTTCAATTACCCAAACATTAACTGGGAGAACTACTCCAGTACGAACTCCCTTGCCCAACGCTTCCTAGAATTTATAAACTCGAACGCCCTGGATCAACTGGTCAACACCCCCACCAGAGGTGACAACATATTGGACCTGGTCATCACCAACATGTGCGACCGGTGTTGTACACTGGAGGTCAAACCCTCGCTAGTTAGATCAGACCACAGACTAATTACTCTGGATATCCACATTCTGCCCCCACCCCCAGTCAAGGAAACCACCGTGAAAAATTTTTCAAAAGCAAACCTCACATTACTTAAGACCGAGGTGGAAAGGTTCACAGCCCCCATGCTAAAGGACAACGCTGTCCAAGCTGCTGAATCCCTTACAAAGGCACTCTATGAGCACCTGCAAGATTGCATGGATCGTGCTATCCCAAGCAAAACCAAGACTCACTCCTCCAAGAAAAGGAAACCAGTCTGGTGGACCCCTGCCATAAACAAGCTATACAATAGAAGAAGGAAACTAGTGCAGAAAAGAGTAAAATCCTAAGAAGGCAAGACATCCCTGATCAGTATCAGCAAGAAACTACGATCCCTCATAAAATCATCCAAGGCTAGCTTCAAAAGAAAAATTGCCAAGGACTCCAAAGATAACCACAAAGCGTTCTTTAGCTATGTCAAGAACCTAAGTGGAAACTCTCAGATCTGTTCTGAGTTGCAGAATGGCACAAAATACACTGAATCGACTGATATTGCCAACATTCTGGCAGACAGATTAGTGCAAACTTCACCCCCTAAAGGGCCCATAACCATACAAGAAGAATGTAGTGCCCCTGCAATCATTGACACACAGGTTAAAACCAGCCTATCCAAAGCCAAAAATACAGCTTCAATGGGACCAGACGGTGTCCCAAGCTGTGTCTTACATGAGCTCCAAAATGAACTAACCCCTCACCTAAACACACTGTTCAAACTCATCCTCTCTACAGGCTACATACCCATAGAGTGGCCCACAGCAACAGTTATCCCGCTCTACAAAGGTGGAACCACAACGGACCCCGGGAACTATCGCCCTATAAGCCTGGCTACCCTGGTCTGCAAGGCTATGGAGCGCATCATCAAGGAATTCATTAGCAAAGACATTGGGAACCTTCAAACATTGGACCCTACCCAGTTTGGCTTTTTTAAGGGCAGATCATGCCTCCTAAACCTGGTAGACTTCTTTGAGACAGTTACCAAGACTTTAGAGGAGGGAAAGGAGGTCCACACAGCCTACCTAGACCTCGCAAAGGCTGTCAACACCATTCCCCATTCTGGTATTATAGACAAGCTCACCGGCCTGAACATAAACCCCTATGGGGTCTACATTAGAACATCGAGGTTTCAAACCTTCGAATGTTCTAATATCGAACCCTATGCAGCAAAAGCTTAAAATATTGAAGCAATAGAAGCCCAAATTTTTTCCTAGGGAAAGAATTTGGTTGTCTGTTTCTGTTGCTTCGGTATTTTCAGCACTGTGGTGGAAAGTTACGGGTTGGGTTCAGGTAAGTGTGCGATTGTGTGGATGTGAGGGTTAGGGCGGGTTAGGTGAGTTAGGGTGCGGGTTAGGTATGTGTGCGATTGTGTGGATGTGAAGGTTTGGGCGGCTTAGGTGATTTAGGGTTAGGGAGCGGGTGAGGTGATTGTGCGATAGTGACGGACCTTAGGGTTAGGGTTTGAGTTAAGGTAAGTGGATAGTTAGTGGTGTGTGTATAGTTTAGTGTAGGGTTAGGTGTAAGAGTTTAGGTGTGTGTGTGTGGATTGCTGTTTGTTTGGTGTGCTTGTGTAGTGTGTATGTGTTTTGGAACAGCGATTTTTTTTTTTTTTTTTTTTTTTCCTTAGGAAAAAAATCTCTGTTCTGACAGTTTGAGATTATAAGCTTTTGTTTACATAGGGTTGATTAATCACCGTTCACTTTTTTTTAGCGGTCGGTGATCTAATATAGACCTATAGACCTCCCCCCCATGTCACGAGATGGGTTGCCAGTTGGCTCACGGATAGAACCCACATGGTGAGAGTTGCAGGCTCTAGGTCCAAGGTACAGGCAAGCACAGGAGGACTATGGCTGACCAAGTTCGCAGTCTACTGCAAACTGGGGGCCATAATTGACTCTCCAGTTGATACAGACATCCTCCAGAAGGGTCTCACTGAGACGGATACCTGGTGTCAAAATCATGGCCTCAAGCTAAAATGTGCATAGTCATCCCCTTTGGAAAAAACAAAGTACCCGCGAACTACCACATACGTGGTAGTCCCCAAAATACAGAAAATGTAATAAGGGATCTGGGGATCCATGTAGATAGTAATCTCTCCTTTGATTATCATATTGCCAAGGTGGTTAGAAAATCCTTCTATGTGGCCCACCTAATCACAAAAGGGTTCGCATCTAGAACAAAAGAGGTTATTGTGCCCCTCTACTCATCACTCATCAGACCCATCATAAAGTATAATGCCCCATTTGGGATGTACCTTACAAGACACCTGCAACAGCTGGAAAGACCACAGAAGTACCTCACCAAGAGGATTACTGGCCTCAAACATATGCCCTATGCAGCCCGACTGAAGAAACTCCAGCTGTACTCGGTTGCATACCGCTTACTCAGAGGTGATCTCTGCCTGACATACAAGGCCAGAATTGATGGACATGCTCCACCTAAAAGAAAAAAAAATCCTCAAGAACCACACGCTCTAGGGATCTAACCCTCACCACAACGAGATGTGCTGGAGGGATAGATTCCTGTTCCAGAGACTCCCCATGCTTTGGAACAGGATTCCAATCTACATTAGGCAGAGTCCCTCACTAACACTCTTCAAGAGAAACCTTGATGAGTGGATGGGAAACAGAAAATTTACCTCTAGGATCACTGCAGTGGCTCTGCTGGACAGAGGCACAGGGAACTAATGGCTCTGCTGGACCGAGGTACAGGGAACTAATCTAAGGGGGCGGCGAAAGCCAGCACATTCTGGCTAGGCTTATATATGCCCTCGGGCAGATAGCCTAGTACGTACCTATGAACCTGTGATATGGAGTAGTGAAGTGACTCTAAAGTTTGAGCCACAACAGCAAATGTAGGGAGAGAACCAGCTGAGATGCAGCAAGGAGCATTCAGTTCCTTGAGTGGGAAAGCAACCCAAGCAACACCCCCCCCCCCCATGGTTTATCACCATAAACAATCAATGAGGTAGGATGTTCATGGATACAAAGACAAGTTGTCTGAACTCTAAATACTTGTCTCGAGTCACAGCATCTAATTTGGGCTTTTCAATTGCTTTCCATGGATATATTACACTGATAAGAGTGAAATATGCTGAAGTGTTATTGTAGCTTCACTTTCAGCAGTAAAAGGATTGCGAGTGAGGGGGTGGGGTGGGGATATCCTTCCAGCAGATTCAACACTATAAAACAATACACACTAGACTTAAATTAAGTAGTTGTTATGTTTTGGAGATAGTCTTACGTAGATTTTACTTGGTTATTTTTCCTTGTAAACTTTTGCCAACTGCAGGTGAAATTTAGCTGTGCAAGTTCTTTAGGTAGTGCGATATGATAAGTCTGACTACTGCTGCTGCTGCAGAAGTTACATGTGCTTGTTTCACTTTATGTAGAGTGAAGCAGCTGGATGGAGAGAACACTTGGGACATGGGGTAGGGAAGACGGATGATAATGTACTACCCTGCCTTATCCTTCTCTTCACTGCCTATCCGATAACTATGATCTTAATCCGTGACCAATCATACATAGTCTTTATTCCAAATTAAGAACCTATGCTCCCCTACCACCTGATGTAACACTGCTAAATGCCAAGTCTGCTAGATGACCTTAAGCAGTACATTTTGAATATCTGTTAATATGTTTGCCTCTTTCCTACTATGCTTTTCCCTCTGTGCATTGGCGACAAAATTTAAAAGTAAATTTCAGTGTTCTGTTGAGGATCTTACTTGCAAAAAAAACCTGCCTGCATTTATGATACCACTTCAGGCAATTTTTCTTCTAATCTGGCCACTAATATCCTAGTGAATAGTCCAGCATCCACATTACATGTGGAGATTGACTTGAATTTTGCCAAATTTTAAGGATCCCCATACCTTTGGGTAACAACACAACCCAGGTGCTTCCTTAATGTATTGAGGAGCACTTCCCTTGTTCATAGTATAATTAAATGTCTCCACTAGTGTTTCTCTGTACCTACTTTTTTGTATAGCTCATTTGATATACCACCTGGCTTCCTTGGCCTTGCCACTTTTCATGAGTTTGGTCACTAATTATCCTGCCCATGCCTGTCCTCCTGATCTCTATCTTTCTGTACCAATACCAGCCCCTCCTAAACATCATATGCCTCTTTTGTAGCCTCTTTTTCCATATACAGTTCCCCATAAAATTTTGAATCATGTATATCATTGAGTAAAGACATACAATTCCTAGCCATCATTTTTGGGTACAGGACGTTTAGACCCCATCGATTCGCCCCCGACCAGTTTGACCCAGGACAGTTGGACCCGAATAAAAAAAATAATGTAAGTGAAGCCGAAGCACATCAAAGCATAAATAGAAAAGAAAGACTGTTTAAACATTCTTAAAATTGGTTTAGACAGGCTTTTTCTTTTCTATTGATGTGCTGTGACTACACTTACTTTACAAAAAATGCAATTAGTTAGTTGAATTAATTTGTAGCTTGTAGTTTAGTTGTTCGGTGTGCAGCATTATTATCTCTACAACAGTATTATCTCTACAACAGTGCAAGTGTCTTAGCTTTGTAGGTGCAGATTCAGTTATTATTTATTGTAGCCAGTTCTTTTACATCGTATCTTTTGCATCATCGGATGTTTGATCTGCATTTAGATAATTTTTACTTATGTACTATATCCATTGTTCCACAGATAATATATAGACACGATACGGGTGCACATGTTTATAATTTGCCAGTTCAAATGTTCGGTCTGGTCATTAAAAAGTAGTGTTTGAGTGAGCTTACATGTTTTAAAGGTTTTTATTAAATTATATTTTGATATTAGATATGTTAGTTTTTGGTGACACAGTCAAGCATATGCTTGAGTGTTACATCTGATTGCTTATGTGTTATTTTTTTGTGAGACATTAATATCTGCTTAGGTTGCTATGACAACCAGACACAGTGTTTTATGTACACGTACAGGAGGTTAGTTTCACGATTATGAAGCAGCAGTCATTAAGAATACGTCATTGAATAGGGGATCCTTTTAAGTTTTTTTTTAGTAAGTAGTAGTTATTACTATGTGAATTAGTTTTCAGTCATTCATGTATGTATATTTGTTATATTTTTCAATATGTTTTATGAGATGTGCACATGCAGCAATGTTTTGTTTAGTTAATTAGTCAGTGGTTATATAATTTAGGCTTGACCAATGTGGGATAAAACATAACACTAGTTATTATATGTTAAAAGTTTGTGTTATATTTATACTAACCAATGTAATAATTACTTTAAATAAAAATATTAAAGTAAAACATATATATATATCTGCAATGAAAAATTAACAGTGTTATTATTGAATAATTGGTTAAATAATAACATAATGATAAAGTACTTACTAGAATATATTTGGGGTCAAACAGTCTGGGGTCAAATAGTCCAGGGTCGAACTGCCCACTAAAAAATTACATATGTACAATACATATAAATTTATACATGAAATCGTATAGAAATGCATTGGGGTTGAACAGTCTGGGGTTTAATGGTCCTGCTTCCTCATTTTTCTTAGTACCCCTAATCTAACATTCCTTTGTCTGCTTCAGGTTCTGCTTTTAATAGTGTTGATGTCCTTACGTTCCCATGTTGCAGTATTCTTACTGTGGGGAATCCTCGGCATCATGCGACCCAAACGTTGGCTCCTATGCAAAAGCTTAAGCCTGGTTGCTGCCAGGTGTGTGGGAGATCACACGCAGGGCCATAAACCAGGTGCCTTAAATGTGATGTCTGCATGCACAGACCTCAGAACTTCTCTGCCGCCGTCTAACATCAGATTGATCGCTTTGCTCCACTGTTACAAGATGTCTAAAGATAAGTACCCTGTTGAGGAAACCCTTTATTTTTGCTGGGCTTTGGTTGTTGCTGTTATTTCTTTAAAGATGTCTGCTAGAAAAGAGAAATGTAGGCGTGGATATCAAATTCTGCACAGATACCCACGAACTTTGTTTTATTTATGGCAGGAACATGACCACACCACCTGTAGGATCTGCCAGTCATTCATACCGAAAACTCTCCATAGTCATCTGGTAGAACTAAAACTTTACCTCGAGAACCAAAGGATAAAACGCTTAGCCCTACATATGGATCCAGAGTCGGCCATCGAGGCTGAGCTGCCTAAAAAGAAGGTCAAAATTGCAAGACCTACCACTTCTGCCCCACTGTCATCAGACGTCCTGCCAACCACTGATTTAGGGGTTGAGGGACGTCCACTGGAACTGGCATTTTCAGTGACTACTCTCGGGGAAACCCCCTTTGAAGCAGTGGTAGGCACGTCCTCGGAGGTAGTTCCGACATCAGCTTCGGCCGAGTTCGAGTGGGAACCAGCCTCCAGCAAAAGCCCATCCGTGGTCCAGGAATCCGAATCCTTACCCACAGGCCAGATCCCTGAAACTAGGCGCTTGGCCTCCGCTAAATCAACTCCTCTGAAAAGGAAACAAAAAACTAAGCACCTATCTGCTTCCTCTGAGGAGCAATCAGACTGGCACTCCTTCTCCCAGTCTTTGCTGCAGGCCTTTATGGCTCTTAGGCCTTTAGCACCCACAGCTGCCACATTGCCTGTCCTCAGCCCCAAGCCAGCCTCAGCTGCTTCCATCCCTCCTACACACACCCAGGTGGAAGACTCCTCTGATGAGTCAGTCACCTACTCCATCCTGATACCTTCCTCCTTGGACAACTACTATTGAGGACTCCCAAGAGGGAGACTGTCCCCCGAAGACATTACTTTTGGGGAAGCAATAACTAAAATGAGGGAGTTCTTCAAGTGGGATGCTATTCAGATGACAGAATTCCAAAAAAACATATTTTGAGCTACTCCAGGTGGAATCACCCTCCCCCCTCGGCTAACCCTCCTGTGATTCCAGCCCGCAAGGGTGCTTTTGAAGCAGCATCAGAGACACCATAATCACAATCACCAGCTCCCAAAAGACCTGACTGCTTTTATAAGGTCCCTGCTGACCACAATTTCCTAATAAAGCCACCACTGGCAGACCCTGCAGTCATTGCAGTGGCCACTGACAAACAGTCAAGACTCGTACCTTCTTCCTCCCTCTTATCATCAGACAAGGACAGCAAGGTCATGGACAGACTGGGAAAAAGATGTATACCTTTTGTACACTAGCCTTTAGGGCTATCAATTACGAGGCCCACATGGTCAAGTATGCCCTAGGTCTGGTCTCACAGGCCTCCTCCTTTCTCTCCTCCATACCTGACTCTCCCAACAAGTCACTGGTAGCATCTAAGCTGCCCTTGGCATCTCAGGTCACCAGACACTTGATAAAGTGCAGCTATGACACAGCTGAGGCCTCCGCTTGGTCTACAACTTCAGCCTCTGTTCTGCACAGATACTCCTAGCTTAGGCTACAGCCCCTTCCTGAAGATTTTAAAACCAAGATATTGGATGAACCTCTGGACACGACAAATAATTCCTGTTTGGAAAACAGTCTGCTGAACTGTTTAAAAGCCTCTAGGAAAAAAGTAATGAACTCCAGGACCTAAAACATTTATTGGTCTTCCCAATTCCTAAATATTACAGGAATTACCCTGCAAAACTTCCTTTGTCAGATGATCACCTGCTCCAGCCTCCTCCACCACTTCCAAACACTGGACCCCACCCAGTTTAGGTTCATGAAGGGCAGATCTTGTCTCCTGAACCTGATTGACTTCTTCGAATCAGACTCCAGAGCCATAGACAAGGGTAAGGTGGTTCACACAGCCTATCTAGACCTTGCCAAGGCCTTTGACACCATCCCCCACTCTGGAATCATAGATAAACTTACTAAGCTGGGCATTAATCCCTACGTCACCCAATGAGTTGCTAACTGGCTTACTGATAGAACCCACACTGTAAAAGTAACCGACTCCAAATCAAGCTCCAGACAAGTGACAAGTGGAGTACCTAAGGATTCAATCCTGGGACCGCTCTTGTTTGGCATCTACTTCTCTGAAGTACAGGCCAACACTAAGGGACTCTGGCTAACCAAGTTCGCAGATGACTGCAAACTGTGAGCAATTATTGAATCCCCAAATGATGTGGATACTCTACATAAGGGCCTTACAGAAACAGATGCTTGGTGCCAGAGCCATGGGCGCAAGCTCAATGCCAAGAGACGTATAGTTATCCCCTTTGGGAAAAAACATGTACCTGTGAATTACCATATAGGTGGCAGTACACTAAACACCAAAAGTGTGATAAACTTAGGGACACAGGTGGACAGTGGTCTCACATTCGATAACCACATCACCACAACAGTCAGAAAATCCTTCTATGTGGCACACCTCATCACTAAGGGCTTTTCATTCAGAAAAAAGGAGGTCATTGTCCCACTGTACTCATCCCTCATTAGACCCATTATAGAATACAACGCCCCGTTTGGTATGTACCTCTCAAGACATCTGCAACAACTGTCAAGGCCGCAGAAATACCTCACTAAAAGAATCACAGGCCTAAAGCAGATGCCCTACGCTGACCGCCTTAAAAAACTCCAGCTTTACTCTGTCGCATATCATCTACTCAGAGGTGATCTCTGCTTAACATACAAGGCCATGTCAAACCCAGAGCTGTTGGACATGCTACACTTAAAGAAATCCCAATCCCTCAGAGCCATATGCACCAGGGATCTAAACCTTGTCATCACAGTAAACAAAACATGCTGGAGGGATACGTTCCTGACCCAGAGACTCCCCAGACTCTGAAACAGATTGCCCATACATGTCAAGCAGAGTGCCTCTTTGGCCCTCTTCAAAAGGAACCTTGACGATTGGATGGGAGAAAGGAAATTCACCCCGGGGATCATGTCAGTCGCCCTGCTAGACAGGGGTCCAAGGAAGTAAATAGTGTGGGAAGAAATAGCCAGGGAATTGTTATGGCTAGACTTGTATAGGCCCTAGGGCTGATAGCCTAGTACCAACCTATGAACAGAAAAGGGCCCAGGAAGACCCCTTCCCCAAGGGCAGCTCCTTGTCAACCTCCCATCAGGCTGCCCTTTCAAGATGGAAACAATTATGTGCGACTGCCTCAGCCATCTTCTCCTATCATCCCGCCTCTCTCACTGTCTTCCCCTCTGGAAAAAAGTCGCTTCAAATCGATGGGTTCTGCCAATAGTGGAAAAAGGATACTTCATGTACTTGCAGGAAAATCCCATGCATCAAGGCATTCCCTTCTCTCCCAAAAAACAGCTTCACCTAATCCTTCAGGTTATCCAAGAACCAGTCTCCCAGGGGACCATAGAAACCATTCCCCCAGGGCAAGAAGGGAGCGGGTTTTACTCCAGGTTATCCCTGGTACTAAAAAAGGACAGCCCTTGGAGGCCCATCATAGACCTATCCTTCCTAAACCTCTTTCTGAAGGTCCCTTTCTTCAAAATGCTATCACTTTAAAGTCTTATTCCACTATTGCCACCCAAAGCTTTCATGGCCACTTTGGACCTGAAGGAGGCTTACCTCCATATTCCCATCCACCCAAACTACAGGAAGTATTTGAATTTTGCTCACACTTTCAGTATAGTGCCTTGCCCTTTGGTTTATCCACTGCACCAAGGGTCTTCACAAAGTGCCTAGCCCCAGCAATAGCCTACTGCAGAACAAAGGGCATTCAAATCTACCCCTACCTAGACGACATCCTCATTCTAGCAGAAGAGGAAGTCACTCTCAGGAGTCACCTTCTGTTCCCCATGTCCCTGCTTAGCGCTACGTATGGATCCAGAGTCGGCCATCGAGGCTGAGCTGCCTAAAAAGAAGGTCGAAGTTGCAAGGCCTACTACTTCTGCCCCACAGTAATCAGACGTCCCGCCAAACACCGATTTAGGGGTTGAGGGACGTCCACTGGAACTGGCATTTTCAGCAACTACTCCCGGGGAACCCCCCACTGAAGCACTGGTAGGCATGTCCTCGGAGGTAGTTCCGACATCAGATTCGGCCGAGATCGAGTGGGAACCAGCCTCCACCAAAATCCCATCCGTGGTCCAGGAATCCGAATCCTTACCCACAGGCCAGATCCCTGAAACTAGGCGCTTGGCCTCCGCTAAATCAACTCCTCTGAAAAGGAAACAAAAAACTAAGCACCTATCTGCTTCCTCTGAGGAGCAACCAGACTAGCACTCCTTCTCCCAGTCTTTGCTGCAGGCCTTTAGCACCGACAGCTGCCACATTGCCTGTCCTCAGCTCCAAGCCAACCTCAGCTGCTTCCATCCCTCCTACGCACACCCAGGCGGAAGACTCCTCTGATGAGTCAGTCACCTACTCCACCCCGATACCTTCCTCCTTGGACTACTACTATTGAGGACTCCCTAGAGGGAGACTCTTCCCCCGAAGACATTACCTTTGGCGAAGCAATAACTAAAATGAGGGAGTACTTCAAGTGGGATGCTATTCAGATGACAGAATTCCAAAAAACGTATTTTGAGCTACTCCAGGTGGAATCATCCTCCCCCCTCGGCTATCTCTCCTGTGATTCCAGCCTGCAGGGGTGCTTTTGAAGCAGCATCAGAGACACTAGAATCACAATCACCAGCTCCCGAAAGACCTGACCGCTTGTATAAGGTCCCTGCTGACCACAATTTCCTAATAAAGCCACCATTGGCAGACCCTACAGTCATTGCAGTGGCCCCTGACAAACAGTCCAGACTCGTACCTTCTTCCTCCCTCTTATCATCAGACAAGGACAGCAAGGTCATGGACAGACTGCGGAAAAAGATGTATACCTTTTCTACACTAGCCTTTAGGGCTATCAATTACGAGGCCCACATGGTCAAGTAGGCCCTAGGTCTGGTCTCACAAGCCTCCTCCTTGCTCTCCTCCATGCCTGACTCTCCCAGCAAGTCTCTGGTAGCATCTAAGCTGTCCTTGGCATCTCAGGACACCAGACACTCGATAAAGTGCAGCTATGACACAGCTGAGGCCTCCGCTAGGTCTACAACTTCAGCCTCTGTTCTGCGCAGATACTCCTAGCTTAGGCTACAGCCCCCTCCTGAAGATTTTAAAACCAAGATATTGGATGAACCTCTGGACACGACAACAAATTCCTGTTTGGAAAACAAGTCTGCTGAACTGTTTAAAAGCCTCCAGGAAAAATGTAAGGAGCTCCAGGACCTAAAACATTTATTGGTCTTCCCAATTCCTAAATATTACAGGAATTACCCTGCAAAACTTCCTTTGTCAGAAGAGCACCTGCTCCAGCCTCCTCCACCACTTCCAGGCACAGAAAAGGGCCCAGGAAGACCCCTTCCCCAAGGACAGCCCCTCGTCAACCTCCCATCAGGCAGCCCTTTCAAGACAGAAACAATAATGTGTGACTGCCTCAGCCATCTTTTCCTATCATCCGGCCTCTCTCACCGTCTTCCCCTCTGGAAAAAAAGTCACTTCAAATCGATGGGTTCTGCCAATAGTGGAAAAAGGATACTTCATGTCCTGGCAGGAAAACCCCATGCATCAAGGCATTCCCTTCTCTCCCAAAAACCACCTTCACCTAATCCTTCACGTTATCCAAGTACTACTCTCCCAGGGGACCATAGAAACCATTCCCCCAGGGCAAGAAGGGAGAGGAATTTACTCCAGGTTATCCCTGGTACTAAAAAAGGACAGCCCTTGGAGGCCCATCATAGATCTATCCTTCCTAAACCTCTTTCTGAACGTCCCTTTCTTCAGAATGCTATCACTTCAAAGTCTTATTCCACTATTGCCACCCAAAGCTTTCTTGGCCACTTTGGACCTGAAGGAGGCTTACCTCCATATTCCCATCCACCCAAAGTACAGGAAGTATTTGAATTTTGCCGACCCCTCTTCACACCTTCAATATAGTGCCTTGCCCTTTGGTCTATCCACTGCACCAAGGGTCTTCACAAAGTGCCTAGCCCCAGCAATAGCCTACTGCAGAACAAAGGGCATTCAAATCTACCCCTACCTAGACGACAACGACATCCTCATTCTAGCAGAAGAGGAAGTCACCGTCAGGAATCAATTTCTGTTCTCCATATCCCCTGCTCCACAGATTGAGATTCAGCTTTAATGTAGCAAAATCATCCCTCACTCCTGCATAGGACAAAATTTTCCTGGGGTGCAGAATAAGGACTGACTTGATGAAGGGCTTACTCTTTCAGGACAAGGTATCCTTCCTAGTCAGTGACTTCCATGACCTCCTCCTAGTCACCTACCTCTCAGCCAGGCAGTTCATGCGCTTCCTAGGCCTCATGGCAGCCACCGTTCCTATGCTGTCCCTTGCCAGGCTGCACATGAGGAAGTTCCACAGGTACCTGTCACTCTCTGGACTTTTAGGGTACCCTTCTTACCATGCCTAAAGACAGAACTGAGGTGGTGGATCCAACAAGTTCAACAAAACCCAGGCCTACCCCTGCAACCCAACAGTCCAATACAATCCATGCACACAGATGCCTCCAGTCTCAGGTGGGGGAGCAACTATGAATGGCCTCGAGGTGCAGGGCCTATGGGAACCCTCCTTCCAGAAAAAGCATATCAACATAAGGGAGATGACTGCGGTCCAGCTAGCCCTACAGGCCTTTCTCCCTCTCATGCTACCAGGACCCCTACAAATCTTCACGGACAACACCACTGTGATGTGGTACATCACCTGCTCTGCAGGCTAGTAATGCAGGCATGGGAGTTAGCCTCTCAGAACAAGATATCACTGCCGGCAGTCTATATTCCATCCCAGGACAACCATCAAGTGGATCACCTCAGCAGATCATTCTCTCTTTATCACGAGTGGATGTTGCACAGAGATGTGTTCTTAGACATTGTCCACCATTGAGGTACACCTCAAGTAGATCTATTTGCCTCCCCCCAGAACAGACAGTTGCAGCTTTTCTGCTCCAATGATCCCTCCCCAGGAGTGGATAACTTCTCCATCTCTTGGAAGGGAATGTTCCTTTATGCCTTCCCTCCCTTCCCACTGTTTCAAAAAGTCCACCTAAAAATCACAAGGGACAAGCCAAGAATCTTGCTGATGACTCTCTGTTGGCCAAGGCAGCATTGGTTCCCCCTTCTTCAATCTCATGCCAAGGGCAATCACCACAAGTTGCCTCACAGGGTGGACCTGCTTACACAACAGAAGGGATCTGTCATTCATCCACATCTGGAGATACTCTCCGTAACCCTCTGGGTGATAAACTTTTGATCCCCTTCAGACGCCGCTACACAGTGGACATGCTATCTATCCTGCAGGAGGCCAGGAAACCCAATACCAAGATGTCCTATGTTTCCAAATGGAAAAGGTTCACCAAATGGTGTCTCCAAAGGCAAAGGGAACCCTTCCAAGTGGATGTTCCTCTCGTCTTAGCCTATGTGTGTGAGCTCATAAAATCAGACCTTTTATATTCATCATTGAAGGTCCACTTATCTGTCATTTCTGCCTGCTTACATCTGGACCCACCTCTGCTTTCCAGATTGGATGTCAAACTATTCTTAAAAGGGGTTCTCCACCTTAGGCCACCAAATAAACCTATTCCTCCACCTTGGAACCTAAACTATGTATTAGAAAAACTCACAATTGCTCCCTTTGAGCCAGCTAGCTCTGCTTCTCTGCAGATGTGCACATGGAAAACTGTCCTACTAGTAGCCCTTACCTCAACCAGAAGGGTGTCAGAGTTACAAGCACTAATGGCATCCCCACCCTACACAATCTTCCACAATGATAGCGTGCCCTGCGCACCAATCCCTCCTTCATGCCCAGAGTGGTCAGTGAGCTGTCCCTCAATCAGTCTGTTGACTTACCCATCTTCTTTCCTTCCCCACAGAATGACAGTGAGAGAATATGCCACTCCCTTGATGTCCACAGACACTTAAGATTTTATTTGGACAAAACCAAAGCTATCAGAAAGTCCAATCATCTCTTTGTATCCTTCCACCCCAGGGCCCTGGGCAAGGGGGTATCCAAACAATCTATCTCCTGCTGGATAAGGAAAAAAGATCTTCTGTTATTCCTACCACAGCAAACATTTACCTCATGGGGTCAAGGCATGCTCTACAAGAGCTGTGGCTTCTTCTGGGGCCTTCCTGAAAGGCTTGGACACAACTACCATTCTTGAGACAGCCACGTGGTCCTCTGTGCATGCCTTCACCAGACATTACAAATTGGACCATGTCTCCAGAGACAGACCAGGATTTACAAGGGCAATCCTGCATGGATTCCTGGAATCTGCAGCTTCTTCCACCAACCTTTCTCCTACTTAAGTGCGGCACTCTCCCACAGTAAGAATACTGCAACATTTAAGAATACTGCAATATGGTAATAGAAGGACATAGAATAGTTGTGTAAAATCTTACCATAACCATAGATTTCCTTCTGTTTCATGTTGCAGTATTCCTTTCCACCCACCTATCCCCTTTCACTGCATTTACCCTGTCTAGATGGCATCATTGGTACTATTTGGTCCACTGTCTGACTGGGCAGTCAGTTCTGAGGTCTGTGCGTGTAGACATCATATTTAAGGTCCCTGGTTTATGGCCCTGAGTGTGACGTCCCACACACCTGGCAGCAACCAGGCTTAAGCGTTTGCATAAGAGCCAATGTTCGGGTTGCCTGAGGCCGAGGATCCCCCACAGTAAGAATACTGCAACATGGAAGAGAAGGACATCTGTGGTTATAGTAAGATTTTACACAACTATTCTTTGTTGCCTCTTGTCCTCATTTCCGTTTCAACCTGAGTCACTTCATTTCTCTTGGCTCCCTTATTCTCGTATCTGTATTTTCAGCCTTCCATTTTGTATTTCTGTTTTTTTAAATTTCTAGCTCCCCTTTGTGTCCCTCCTTCATCTTGTTGTGAGTCACACATATATCCCATAATTCTGC
Source organism: Protopterus annectens (assembly GCF_019279795.1). Classification (NCBI taxonomy): domain Eukaryota; kingdom Metazoa; phylum Chordata; order Ceratodontiformes; family Protopteridae; genus Protopterus; species Protopterus annectens. The sequence goes on from NC_056730.1 coordinate 929,681,478, forward strand.
TTTTACACAGAGCTGTAATGCCATCCCATTCCTTTCCCCCCACCAACCCCCTTGCCTTTATTTCCTTATCCACAATGTTTTATCATTCCCTTTGACCTTTTATTCTAATTAACACTCTTCCTTTTCCCAGCTTTCCATCACTATTATTTCTGTTATAGTCTAAATGCTTTCTACTTAGCTAACCAGAAAATAGTGTTTACACTCTTGGTTGCTACACATTTGCCACTGTATGCATAATTATCCTGACATTATACGTGCATACAAATATTTCAAGGACAGGCAGTAATGTCCTTCTAGCCTGCCAACATAACAAAACAGTTGTTCCTATAGTATGTATCCAGTCTGTTCTTTAAAATATCTAAACTAGTGCTTGATTTAATGTAATTTGGTAGTGTATTCCATGCATCAACTGCTCTCTCAAAGAAGCAATTATACATTTCTCATTCCTATAGAATATTCTACATGGGCTGTCTGATGATTTTCTACTACTTTTTGATAACCTCAGACATTCCCAGAGGTAGTTGTTTCTAAATGCCCTATATACCTGAAAATGGTCTTCTCTTAAATATCTATATAAAAGACTGTATAAGTTCAGATGTTTTTGTCTTTCATAACAACTTAAATTTTCACATTGATGGATGCCCTTGGTGTATTTCTGCCATACTCTTTCTAGTTTACTTATGCTTGTTTTCTTAAAAGGTTTCCACATTATTCCATATTCAAGTTTGGGTCTAACAAACAATGACTTCATTTCTGATTTCCTAGACTTTATAAATCTTTGTATACAACCTGAAGTTCTGTAACTATCGTAAACAAATTGGTTGATATGATTAGAAAAACTCAAAACTGGATCTACCCATATACCAAGGTGCTTAAATGAATCTACAGTTTAAATCACTGTGTGCTGTATAAAGTATTCACCTTTCAGTTTTTGGTGTATTTATCAGCATATTATTCACCTGTGCCCAAATGGGCATCAGACATCCTTGATGAACTCTCTACATACTTTCTTTGTACTTGCATGATTGTTGTACAGTTTTCAAAAGGTTTGATCAATATTCATTGTGGTGTATGCTCATTCATTTTTGTTGTGTACTCATTTTGTGTACTCATTCTTTGACTGAGCCATGGCAGAAAAGGATCTTTCAGCCAGCACATCTGCTTGGTCAACAAACAAACATTCACCTTACTCTCTACCTTAACTGTTGTGATGTGTGATTTAGATTTCCTCTGTCTAAAATGTCCACCTCCTACCTCTTCTGCCACCTTCCTATGGCAGTATCTTAAGGCTTATTCTTTTTACATTTGTCTCTTGGAAAAAGTATATCCTCTTCTATCCATGACTTTCTTCTCCATCTCTCTACCAAATCAGTTCCCCTACCTACTGTCACATAACTTTTTGACAACGTTTCTGAAACCTTTCCACTCTGTGCAGTTTGTATTTCACTCTGTCCATCACCATATTAAAATCCCCATCCAACACCATTATCCCTCTCTTTCTTGATACAGTTTGCTGCTTAAACCATTCTTTCACTGCATCCTTCCTTAGTTTGGTCCATAGTAAGGTCCTAGTTATTACTGCTTTCCTTTCCCAAGCACATCTCTCAGGGCCAGTAAGTTAGATTCCCCTATTTGGCTCTTTGGCTAAGAGGGATGAAGCCCCTGATTGTAACCCATATTGCTTGGTATCAACTAGCAGCCTTAGGCACTTGAGGAACCAAAAAAGTGTGGTGAGGATGAACAGCTGATGCCAATTTGCCCATCCTGTGAGAAAGGAGGTGGCTTGGCATACAGAATTGCTGGCATCTGTGGGAAGGAAAGGTGCACAGCAGACAGCCTTTGGGCTTGGGGATGTGTTTGATTCTGCCACTGCTTCCACGTGGTAGTCTTTGTGTAGCTTGCACTGCAGGAATTCACATTAACACTGAAAGATAACAGCCCATTGCATCTGTGAGTCTACACATCAAACACATGCGAGGGGTTAGGATCATTGATTGATTCTGCTCATCTTCCGAGTGGTTGGCTGCTAAGATTCACCTGTATAAATCAACTGACAAAAGCTGATTTAAGTATACCTTTCTCTGCACTTATTTAAGATTAGAAATTTGTAGATAATTGTTTCACTTGAATACTGTACTCCCTGTCTAGCTGCAGTTAGTTGCCTGAACTGTGAAAAAGTGTAGCCACCTGGATACATTGAACGTTGTTAGACTGCTTTTGAAATTCTGTGTTAACTTAGCCTGGGGGGTTCTGCTTGCATTATAATCTGTGCTGGTCACCTTTTTTAATCATTCTGCTCATCTTCCGAGTGGTTGGTTGCTGAGATTCACCTGCATAAATCAACTGACAAAAGCTGATTTAAGTATACTTTTATCTGCACTTATTTAAGATTAGAAATTTGTAGACAATTGTTTCACTTGAATACTGTACTCCCTGTTTAGCTGCAGTTAGGCTCCCACCTCCTCCGTGTTCTTGTTGTGGTATTAATCTTGGTGGCTTTGGAATTACCCGCCCCTGCTGTAAATCTGTTTTTAGACACTCCTACTGGGCCCATCTCATTTGCTCACTCACCTGAGTACAGTGAGATCATATTTTGATTTCAGACACTCCTACCAGTCCCATCTCCTCTGCTGTGTACCGAGTGAGCACTTGGGAAGGACGTCCCCTATAGCATTTTAATCTGCTCTGTTCCCTCCCTCTCCACAAAAAATAAATAAATAAATACTTATACTTTTCTTGAGCTGCTCTTACATAACTGTCTTCTACCTTAATACCTTAATTTACTGTTCTGTGTGCTTTTAAGTGTTCAAGTGCTCTTATTTGAAGTTTCATGAACTTGTTTCGTCATTTTTAACTTATCTGCATTTATTTAATGTATCTGTATATATATATATATATATACATATATGTGTGTGTGTGTGTGTGTATATATATATTTATATATATATATATATATATATATATATATATATGTGTGTGTATATATATATATATATATATATATATATATATATATATATATATATATATATATATATATATATAAATTCCAAGCTTGTTTTCTGCCTTTCCTGTAAGTAGTCTAATCCAGATACAGATTTGCTGTATCCAGGACTGTTTGTAAGCTTCTGTGCCTCCAAGCCTTTCTATGTTGGAGGGAAGTCTTCTAGTTTATCAGTGCGAGCGGTAAGCACAAGTTAGCCTATCTACCACAAGAGTGGTTTCTGGCCCAGAAATTGTAGTTTCTTGGCTGTTTGGGCAGTTTTTCCATCTCTTTCGACTTTTTGGTTTAAAAGCCCGTGTTTGCGTTTGTTTCCCACCTTTCCTGTAACTAGTTTAGCCCAGATACAGATTTGCTGTATCCAGGACTGTTAGTAAGCTTCTGTGCCCCCAAGCCTTTCTGTGTTGGAGGGAAGCCTTCTAGCTTATGCACTAGGTAGCCTATCTACAACAAGATCCACATACAGATTCTTAGTTTTAGCACTTGATTTTGCTTAGTCGTGCTCAGCACTTGTTCAGAACTTGTTGTAAGCACTAAATAAACTACAAATTACTACAGCACTCAACCTTCCTCATTACCTAGAAGAAAACAGTTTTTGTACTTACTTTCCTCACTTGCTTAGAGAAAAATAGCTCTTGTACTCATTTTCCTCACTTGTGTAGAGGAAAATAGTTTTTTATTTAGGCGTGTCCAAGCGTCAGCTCTCAGTGTTCTCTCCTGTTTATCTGATGAATCTGGGCATCTTGGGGCAATATAGCAATTGCCTCATGTACGCAGACAACCCTCTCCTCCTACCACCCAACACTACAACTTGTGAGAGATGCACTTATCTAGCCAAACTGGAGGTAAAGCTCTCTCTAACCAAGATTGAACTTGACAGTCAAGAGGAGAAGGTAAACACTTGCAATACACCACACTCATCACATAGTCCCACTAAACCTACACTACCAAAATCCACACATAGAAACACAAAAACATTCGCGGAGGCTCTCAATAATAATCTGCTCAAGCAACAGAGATCTCCAAAGCAGAAGAGCAAGCAACCTCCCCCACCAACACAACCCAAATGACACACAGCCCACAGGCTCAGTGTGCCACTCAACCACAGCCCATAAGGCAAAATGATGTACCCAACACACTAGTCATAGGTGACTCTCTAGTCAGGCACACTGATGTCCCACTCACCAGACTAAACAAGGAGAAGGTTACTGTCAGCTGCCTGTCGGGTACTAGGATCCACCACATAACCCACACACTCAGGTCACTCCTCAAGTACAAATATGAATCTGTGATTGTCCATGTTGGTGTGAACGACCTGAGACATACCTCCCTGGACTACATGAAAAGAAACATGTAAGAGCTCTCCAATCTTGTAGCCCGGGCAGGTATGACCCTAGCCCTGAGTAGCATCCTGCCATCGCCCAGAATGATACCGCAGTACAAGGACAAAATTATTGACTTCAACAATTGGCTAAGCTTCTGGTGTCGTTCTAAGGGGATCCAGTATCTGTCTGCCTGGGACGACATGGTCGATAGACCATAATGCTTTGCCAGAGATGGCCTGCACCTGTCACCCCTGGATTCTGGATACTGGCAAAGGCTCTTGCCGCCCCTATAGTGCCTTTTTTAGGCAAGGTTCAAATGACAACTTCACCACCATAACAGGAACAGGCAAGCAAAAACTGAGGGTAATGCTACTCAGTGCTAGAAGTCTAAATCTCAAAATGCACTCACTCGAGGCACTCCTTAAAATGGAGAACCTCGATATTTGTGTAGTGACAGAGACCTGGTTCAAGGCTCCGGAGAGCACCCCTGCATTACCAGGCTATAACTCATACCACACTTTTCGGCCATGTAACCTGGACTGGAACACCAAAGGCAGAGGTGTGTCCATATTCATTAAGGATATCCACACCTCCAGGCTAGTTGCTCAGCATAATGCATCCGAGGTTGTCCAAGTGCAACTAACTCTGGGCAAAACTGCAATCCAAATTGTAGCTTGCTATAGATCCCCCATCATGCCCCATGATTCCCACTTCTCTTTTTTTGATATACTGGAAAATATTAGGGTTCAACCAAACACCCTAATTTTGGGTGATTTCAACTACCCCACCATTAACTGGGAAAACTACTCGTATATCAACTCCTTTGCTCAGCGCTTTCTGGAATTCATAAATTCCAATGCTCTGGATCAACTTATGCACACCCCCACCAGGGGCAACAATATCCTAAACCTAGTCATTACCAACATGAGTGACTGGTGTTCCACACCTGAAGTCAACTCTTCGTTGGTCAGATCTGACCATAAGCTAATCACACTAGATATCCACATCTCGCCCCCCATTAAGGAAACCACAGTAAAAATTTCTCCAAAGCCAACTTCATGCTTCTTAAGACAGAAGTGGCGAACTTCATGACACCCATGCAGATGGACAATACAGTTATGACTGCTGAATCCTACACAGATGCACTCTATAAGCACTTAACGAGTGCATGGATCGTGCTATCCCAAACAGAACCAAGACACTATCCTCCAAAAAAAGGAAGCCAATCTGGTGGTCCCCTGCCATAAACAAATTCTACAACAGAAGGAAGAAACTGTTGCAAAAGAGAGTAAAATCCCGTGAGTGGAGGAGCTCCCTGATCAGCCTCAGTAAGAAGCTGAGATCCCTTATAAGAGCTTCCAAAGCTAGCTACGAAAACAAGATCGCCACTGATTCTAAGGACAACCACAAAGCATTCTATAGCTTTGTCAAGAATCTCAATGGCAACACCCAGATCTGCTCTGAGTTACAACACAATTGCACAAAAATTACAGAACCAACTGATATTGCCAACATCCTGACAGATAGGTTCAGTGCTAACTTTACCCCCCTCTCACCCCCTAAGGGGCCCATATCTGAAGATTGCAGAGTCCCTGTAATCACAACTGCACAGGTAAAAGCAGCACTCTCTAAAGCCAAAAACACAGCATCCATGGGACCGGAAAACATCCCAGGCTGCGTTTTACATGAACTTCAGAACAAACTGGCTCCCCACCTAATTACCATGTTCAATCATAGCCTCATGTCAGGCTTTGTGCCCAGTGAATGGCACACAGCAGCAGTTATCCCACTCCACAAAAGGGGAGCTACCACTGATCCTTGGAAGTATCTCCCTATTAGCCCGACGAGCCTGGTCTGCAAGGCCATGGAACGTATCATCATGAAATTCATAAACAAAGACATTGGTAACCTCCAAACTCTGGATTCCCACCCAGTTCAGGTTTGTGAAAGGCAGATTATGCCTCCTGAACCTGGTTGACTTCTTTGAGGGAGTCACCAAAGCTGTAGACACTGGTAAGGTGGTTCACACAGCATATCTTGACCTCGCCAAGGATTTCGACACCATCCCCCATTCTGGAATTATAGCTAAACTCACTAAACTAGGTATAAATCCCTATGTCACAAGATGGGTTGCCAACTGACTCACTGACAGAACCCACACAGTAAAAGTTGCAGACTCCAAATCTGACTTCAAACCAGTGACAAGTGGAGTACCACAGGGTTCAGTCCTGGGACCTCTCCTGTTTGGTATCTACTTCTCTGAAGTACAGGCTAACACAGAAGGCCTCTGGATAATGAAGTTCGCAGATGACTGCAGACTAGGAGTTATAGTCGAGTCCCCAAATGATGTGGACATCCTACAGAAGGGCAACACTGAGATAGATGCCTGGTGTCAGAGACATGACCTCAAGCTCAGTGCCAAAAAGTGCATTGTTATCCCCTTTGGTAAAAATTGTGTACCCATTAACTATCACATAGGCGGCAGTCTTCTTAACGCCGAATGTGTGATAAGAGACCGTGGGAACCAGGTGGGCAGTAGTCTCTCCTTTGATAATCACATTGCCACAGTAGTCAGGAAATCCTTCTGCATGGCACACCTCATCACAAAAGGGTTCTCATCCAGGAAAAAAGAGGTCATTGTTCCCCTCTACTCGACACTCATTAGACCCATTATAGAGTACAATGCCCCTTTTGGAATGTACCTCACAAGACATCTGCAGCAGCTGGAAAGGCCACAAAAGTACATCACAAAGAGGATTACTGGCCTCAAACATATGCCCTACACTGACCATCTCAAAAAACTCCAGCTTTACTCTGTAGCATATCGCCTACTCCTAGGTGATCTCTACCTAGCATATAAAGCTATGTCAAACTCAGAGCTGTTGGACATGCTGCACCTAAAGAAATCCCAATCCGTCCGAGCTGCACACTGTAGGGACCTAAACCTTGTCAGTGCAATAAACAGGACATGCTGGAGGGATAGATTCCTGTCCCAGAGACTTCCCATACTCTGGAACAAGCTAGCCATCTATGTCAAGCATAGTTCCTCATTAACACTCTTCAAGATAAATCCTAATGAGTGGATGGAAAATAGGAAATAGACCCCAGGGATCACTTCTGTGGCTCTGCTCGAAAGGGGCACAGGAAATTAACTTTCTTGGGTTGGTGTAAGCCAGAGAACTTTGTTGGCTGGGCTTACTTAGGCCCTTGAGCCCATAGCCTAGTACCTACCTATGAACCTATAAATCAGAAAAACAGAAACTCCTTAATGGCTGCTTAGGTGATGGCTGAATTATGTCCTGCTTTCACCATGATGATGGGGAACTACAGGGCATGGTTGTAGTATTGCTGGACCATCAGCAAGCATTGGAGAAATGAAAGAAAAAAGGCAGTAAAAATATTTAATATACAAAACACACTGTTCCACACAGAATTTGGGCTAGCCACATATAAGTTAAAGATCCAAGCAGTAACAGGACTACCAGTTTATTAACGTGGTAAAGGCTTCTGCTTGAGTGTTTTTGTACCTCAAAAAGAAACAGTTGAGGATAATTCTGTACATTTCCAAACTAAATCTATGTGTTAGTAAAGTTAAAGGTGTTTAGAAAATTAATGGCCTTAATTATTTACAGTGATTGAGCATAACTCATTTACATATGTATTTAGCCCTTGAGATGGTCAATATTTGTAACTATGGTTTCATTAGGCATCTAGCTGCTTACGGAAGTCAAACCTTGAATGGTGAACATCATACTGACTTTCTGGACTCTTTCTCTAAACTGGTGAATGGTAAGACTGTAGTTGTAGTGTGCATCTTTAATTATCCCAGTATTGTCTTAAATACTTGCATTAAATCCTTTCGCTAAGAATCTGAATTTGTTGATCTTTGTTTTTACAATCGGTTGCCATGAAAACTAGGAGTTAACTCATTTTAGATATAGTGTTAAATCAGTCTTATTTCAGGTTTGACAGTTGTTGAACCATTGGCTAACTCAGATCATGAAGCAAAGGCTTTTACAGGGTGTTGTATACTTGACTAAAATTAAAATCTTTAGCTACACTATGGTAGACATTCAGGGTCTTAGAAGCATTTGAACCCCCTTCTTGTAGTTAGGAGAAGATGTCCACACCAGAAAAGACCAACAAAAATACTTGGGGGATAGCAAATACCTCATAGTGGCTTCCATTCTGAGTGTATTTTATGTTTGAGGCCTGATCACAGTGCCACCTCCTGTGGGATTTGTGTTCATTTTAACCAGGAAAAAAAAGTAAGATAGAGAAGGTCTATATTATATGAATGAAAGTTCATATAATCGAATGCTGTAATGAGCAAAAATACCAGAAATCGAAAATTATATTTTGGGGGGGCTGTGCCCCCCCCCCCAAATATATATTCCAACTCCAAGATCGCACTACAGTGAGGAAAGGGCAAATATTCCAATCTTCACTGTACTGCGATCCCACAGCACGCATCTCGATTTCCAGGATTTTTGCTCATTAGAGTGTTCGATTATATTCACTTTCATTCATGTAATATAGACCCAAGAGAGAGCTCTCTAAAAATAGTTGGACAGAAGAAGACTTGACGCTTGTTGTTGGCCATTAAGTAGCCACAAGTCCATTAAGTAGCCACAAGTCTCAGACTTCTTGTCCAAAAAGGAAAAGTATGTAGAGAAGTGCTCCAAAGAAAGTGTACAGTAAGAGGCAGGGAATACCGTTTCTGCTCCTGAGAGTTTCCCCAGGCTGAAAGTTGTCTGATCTGAGAGGCAGCTTCACAGCCTTCAATCCAGGCTTCTGTCTTACCTATGGCCTCTGGTAATACCCCTCTTTGAGACTTTCATGTCCGTGGAAAGCAGCACTTCCTCTTGAGCTAAAGCATCTGCACCTTTGGTTAGTCTGGACACCTCACAGCAGGTCCTCAAGTCCATCGTCTGTTTGTTATTACCTAGGGACAAGACAGTTTGCTGTCAGTTCTTGTGCCTGAGGGCATCCATAGATGCAAGTTTGAGGTCTGGAACAGCAGTACATGTTCCCAGGCCTCTGAGATAGCCACCACACGAAGCAGAGGACCCAGATGTCAAAGTCTTGGATTATCGCCTCTTCTTCCTCCTTGTCATTGTCTACCCCACATACAACACATGAGTCATGTCATCCCCCTCCTCCCCAAAGCTCCCAGTCAAGACTGGTTTAGGGTGGCTGTGGACTTTATGGCTTTATCAAAGTCTACAGCCAAGTCCAGACCAGCTATTGGTGTCAGAACTCTTATCTCAAAGGAGGAAGAGGGAACACATTGGAGGGGGAATCCTCAAATTCAGAGGAGGAAGACCTGGTATAGAGTTCCCATTTGTTTCGCCCCCCCCCCCCTCCAAGCTACAACACAGATGCAGAGGGCCCCTTGTTTTCCTTTTCACTGGTAAAGTATATCTAATTTGGTTATACCTTGTACAAGATGAAGGATCACTTCAAATGAGAGAATAAAGAGGTTTCAAATTCCTAGAAACACTACACGGACCATCTTGGGTTAGCTACCCCAAAGCATTTCACCAAATTCCCTGCTCTCTGCTCAAAGGAAAGTAGATCGGTTTTACTGAGTCTATGATTCCTGCCATTACATGTAGGGGAACCCTGTGGCAGACAGAGGAGTGATGTTCCTAGTTCTAAACTGGATCCAGCCTCTAGCATACTTCCTACTGACTAGCAGAATAGGATTTTAAACCACTGTGGGAGTCTATTTAGCAGCAGTTCTGGCCAAACAGTTAGCCACACCCTATTGGATACCAAGCCAAACTCCTTACAGAACTGAAAGAGAAGTCTGGGAAGGTGGCCAACGATGTCAAGAATTAAAAAACAAGTGATTTGCCAAGTGGATAAACATGCTGTTGAGTGTGGTTATGATGCTGTGCGTGCATTATCCTGGAATGCTGCCACAGGGTCAGTGAGTAGGAGATGTGGCTAGCTGAGAGTACTGCTTCTACCAAAGGATGTCAGATTGTCAGTGCTTCCCCAAATAAACATCTAGTCTTTGGACTCCATGTTCAAGAAGTCAAGAACCTAGTAGAAAAGGAGGAGAAAAAACACACAATGTGCTAAGTATCCTTGGGTATTTTAAGAATTCCATATCCAAATGTCGGCCATTTTACCATTGCCAAAGTTTTACAAAGCAAACAGGCAAAATGTAGAAAGGGTGCATATAAGAAGTACTTCAGACAGGGTCCCTTTTTACTACACAGACAAAAAAAACTGTCGTGAGTTGTTTCCTGTTTGCCATTCATAGGTTCATAGGTAGGTACTGGGCTATTGGCCCTAGGGCCTATATAAGCCTAGCCAAAAAGGTACCATGGCTTTCGCCAGCCAAGAAAATTATTTTCCTGTGCCCTTGTCGAGCAGAGCCACAGAAGTGATCCCCAGGGTGAATTTCCTATTTCCCATCCCCATCCAATCATCAAGATTTTTCTTGAAGGGTGCTAATGAGCTCTGTTTGATATGGATAAGTAGTTTGTTCCAGAGTATGAGAAGTCTCTGGGACAGGAATCTATCCCTCCAGCATGTTCTGTCTATTGTGGTGACAAGGGTTAGGTTCCTAGAGAGTGTAGCTCGGAGGGATTGGGATTTCTTTAAGTGGAGTATGTCCAACAGCTCTGGGTTTGACATAGCTTTGTATGTTAGGCAGAGATCGCCTCTGAGTAGGCGATATGCAACGGAGTAAAGCTGGAGTTTTTTGAGACGGTCTGCATAGGGCATCTGTCTGTGGCCATTGCAAGAAAATAAGGAAAAGCAGGTATTCCCTGTGGTTTTGCAGGGGTAAAGACTACAGATGCTGGCAAGATCGTGGTTCCCAGTGTTAAAGGAACAGAGATAGCTGGTACAAGTCTTCATACAGGGCTTCCTTCTACAAAATGCAATATAAAGGATGCTGTAGGGAGAAAAGGGCACAGTCACCTACTCAGCATTATTCCAGGTGCCTCGAAAAAGATGGTCCTTGTTGACCCATTCCAGACTTGCAGGTAGACTGTGGAAGGTATGCGGTGTTCAAGGTTTGTACAAGTCTTGCTGAGTGCTTTTTGTTGACTAGACAGGATGGTCATGTGAAGTATCTAAGAAATGCAGGTGACAAAGGAAAGAGAATAGGCTGCTTATTCTTATTGGTTAGGCTGATGGGTGCATAAGCTTATCTCTTGGCTGAAGCAGAGGCTCTGATACAGACTTCTGAAGTTAGCAAGTATTAAAGTGGATGCAAGTGTGTAGACTGTTGCAGTTTGATTGTTGTGTATTGCTAAGTTGATGCCCTTGGCACTCCTGTAATAATGTTTTAAGTTTAAATTGATAACTTGGCCGTGGAAATGCATAGGATTTTGGCACTAGTTAAATGAGTGTGGTATAAATAGCATATAGATGGAGGTAGGGGATGCATAAATAGAGGTGTGATCTGGAGAGGTTAGGTCAGGTAGAGTGATCTGGAAAGGTTAGGTCAGGTGGATTTAAACTGTTGTATGGCAGTTTAATAGACGTGATTGCCTGTTTGCTGAATAAGGGCTGTGGGAGAGGCTAGAGAGCATCACATTCATAATGAAGAGACATGGTAAATGGTAATAAGGTAACAAGAAGACTAAAACCAAGGAGGAGGATCGTTGACGGTGTATTATGGTAGAAAGGAAGATGGGCACAAATGGGAAATTCATGGATGTTTTTGGGAATTGGAATTGGTAATGGATTTCGAAATTTCAAGGCTTCCACCTCAGATAAAGTGCATATTAAAGTTATATTACTGATTAATGTGCTGTTAAAGTACTGAGAAATGTTTAAATTGATGTCCAGACAGTGTGGAGAGAGCCAGCTAAATGGGACAAGGAATAGCGTTGTGGTGGAACCTGTTAAATTGTAAAGTTATAGTAATGTGCATCGGAAATTGAATGGAAATGGTATGTAAATATTGATTAACAAACAATGCGTTTGCCAGTAAGGCACGGACGTCTGCTGTTTACAGGTAAGTGAAACTTGTGCAACTGTACTTTCTGTAAACTTGTCAGTTGTTGAACAACAGCAGTAAAGAAATACTTGAAAAAAATGCCAGTCTTAAAGATGTCCCTTGAATGCATATCACCTGTGTTTCTGAATGGGCACCTTAACCAAGGTTCACATCTCAGACAGTCTGATAAAAACAGGAAAGTTCCATATCCTCAACAGCTATGATGTTTCCTCAGCAAAGACATTCACTCAGGTCACCTTTGCAGAGAACCTATCTATGTTGGTTGCTCCCTGCATTTTGCTGCTTTTTGGTGGGGTTCTTAATAAAGAAGCCAAGAGAAGAGTCTGTTGTCATTAATAGACTTTGTATTAAAGGTTTCCCCTGTGAGGAACATTTTGCTTTGGATCAAGAAAGTAACAGTTACGTTGGGTGCGGTCGATATGGTCAAAGACCATTGGGTGCTTGGAGATTGAAGTCCTGTAGATCGACTGATGCACTGGTGAGATACACAGACTTGTCAAGTTTGCACTCAGTGATTCAGTATGCACATGAGTAATTGCTGTGGAAGGTCCATGCGTCCCTTACATAGTAATTGCTTGTAGTCTCGGTTATCTGAGTACTGGGATGAGGTGATCAGTGCAATTGTTGAGATGGGCTGGTTAAGTATGCTTAGTGTTTTGTCGGTAAGTGTGCAATGGGTAGTCGAAATTGTGGTTTAGCTAGGTTTTGTGTGTGTGTGTGTGTGTGTGTGTGTGTGTGTGTGTGTGTGTGTGTGTGTGTGTGTGTGTGTGTGTGTGTGTCAGAGAAAGTGAAAGCTCTTGTACTTGTGTGTATCTGACTATAAATGGCTGAATGCATTTGAGTGGCTAATCAAAACCCTGGTGTGGGTTGAATGTTTGGATGCTTGTGATACGTATGCAGTTAGAGGTTGCTGCATAATCCAAAGTGATTGATATTTTGTATGAAATATGGGAATGGAAGAGGGATTTGTAGCATGTATTCAGTGGTGGGGGATCATTAAGCTTGTGTGTGTGTGTGTGTGTGTGTGTGTGTGTGTGTGTAATTGGGAGAGATGCAGTGGATGACTATATGTCTGTATTTGAATGCATATTGTGTTTGTTACTGTGTGAGTGAGAGGTGCAGTCAAGTGATGTGGTGGGTGTTTGTGTGAATCTGTTTGAATGTTTGTTAGTGTTTACTAGTGAGAAAGTGTGTGTGCACTGTGTGACATGGGTGCATACCTCCCAACTGTCCAGATTTTTGCCTTGTATTTTTGGTTTGTTTCTCATAAAATTGCAGTTTTCAGGCAAAGCACTGGCAAATCATTGAGGACTGAAGTCAGAAAATAATGGTAGAGATCTGAGTTTTAGACTTCATACCTTTTGAAAATTCATGCTGTTGTAAAACTTGTTAATCTATCAACTTTCTAAGATGTTCTTTGTGTTTCACTGTTGCAGTCATAACTGTAGGGTGCTCCTGCCGGCAGGCAGCCCGAGGTCGGCCAGAATCCCAAAGTCTGGGTCCGGCGTCGGCTGTAAAAGCTAGTATCCTGACGTCAGTACGCCTTGGGTACATAGCCCTCAGCCGACGCCATCTTCTCCAGTCTTTCTTGCCGTGCGGTGGAAAGCAGCTCGCAAAACGTTGGTTGGCGATTTTCGAACAGCGTATTTGATTGTTGTCGGTCCGAAGTTCTTACTTCTCTTCTCAAAGCTAAGTACCCCGTTGGGGAATCTTTTTCTTGTTCCTCCGATGTCAGAAAAAGTTAATAATTGTATAGCGTGTGGGAAACAAATACCTCATAAAGATTTCCACTTTTACTGTCTACCTTGCTTAGGCCCTGACCACGACGTTTCTTGTTGTCAGTTCTGTGCCAGGTTCAACTCTCGTACTATCAAACGCAGGTACGATTGGGCTTTAAATTATTTTGGCAGACGCTTCAATTATAGAATGTCGTCGGACGCTACCGGAGTTCAAAAGAAGCGCAAAGACAAGGACAGGCCTCCGAGGTCCAAACAGGAATCGTTGCAGCTGGAGCCAGCGTCCGGTTCGGCTGTCGTCAGTGAGGCGCTTTTGCAGCCCCTGTCGTCCGCCGCTTCTGAACCGATGGCCGATACGGACTCCCATGGGGAGCCATCAAGGCCCACTATTTTAACTGCTGCAGGACCTTCGGACGTCGCTCCTTCAGATGGGTCCGGAACCGCTGTGCAGGTACCGGCTTCTGAGGGGGTTTTCAGGCCTACTCACATCACTATTTCAAAGGCAAAGACAAAGACTCCTAAGTCTAAAGTTCCAGCTCAAGCTGCTTCTGAATCCACTCCCAAGACACAAAAACAATTATTGAGGATGGCTGAAGATTTGCTTTCAATGATTAGGGGTTCTCACCCCCCTCCTGAGAAAAGGCCTCGACAGGATGTTACTCTGGATTCCTCTGACCAGGCTTCTGTATCTTCTGTTTCTTCCTCTGATCAGGACTATTCCTTTCCCCCTTATGAGGATTCGGATGCTGAGGATTCTTTGCCCTCGTCCTCTCCGCCTGAGGATTTTTCTTTTGGAGAAACCTTGCATGAGATGAGGGAACATTTTCATTGGGAAGGGCAGGAATATTCTGCTTCCAAAAAGAGGCTTAGAGAATTTCTTCTTCTTCCTCAGCATAGGCCTTTAGCTATCCCTCCTGTCTTGGACATTGTAGATGATGCTTTTTCTGAGGCTAATTTGAATCCTGATTCCATGCCTCCTGCTCCTTCTAAGCCTGATAGATTTTATAGGGTTCCTGACTCTCATTTATTTTTATTTAAAAACCCTTCTGCAGATCCTGAAACTATTTCTCAGGGCTCTAAGGCTGCCAAGGTTGCTACTTCTAAAAATCCTATTCCCTCTGCGAAGGATTCTCGTGCTTTAGACAGGTGGGGTAAAAAGGTATATACTTCTGCTACCCTGTCTGTAAGGGCTTTAAATTGCCAGTTTCATATGTTTAAATATCAGCAATTTCTTTTGTCTGTTTTAAAGCAAAAGCTTGCTTCCCTTCCTGCTTGTGCAGAGGATAAGGAACTTCAGGATGTTTTGCATGCTACTGAACAGGTTAAGAAGCATAGCTTACATTGTGGTTTTGATGCTTTGGATGCTTCTTGCAGGGCTGCTGCCTCTGGTACTGTGATTAGGAGACATGCCTGGCTTCGTGAACAAAGTTTACCTGAACAGGTTAAGGCTAAGTTATTAGATGCCCCTGTTCAACAAGATGTTCTTTTTGGTTCTAAGGCTGAGGAAGTTATTAAAAAGATGTAAGAAAAGGCAAAATCCATGCAGACTGTAAAAGATTTCTTGCAAGTTCAGCCTCCTAGATTTTCCAGGAATTGACCCTCTAAAAATTGGTCCTTTCCCACGTCTGACAGGCCTCAAAGGGGAAGATATAGACGCTCCAGAGGTCGTGGTCAAGGCCAGACCTCTTACAGATCTAGACAATGGACTGCTTCTTCACCTAGAAAGGGAGAAGACAGATCCCAATCTCAAAGAAAGCAAACTCAATGACTCTCGGTTGGGCTTCAGGACCCCTTCACCTGGACGCCTCTCGGAGGAAAACTGTCTTTTTTTACAGAAATTGGACTCATATTACCCAGGACAGATGGGTATTGGACGTGATTTTAAAAGGTTACAAGTTCCACTTTCACACTTTGCCAAGGACTCACGGTTGGCCAGATCTGCCAAAACTTCAATGGTCAGAGGCCTTAACTCAAGTGGATGCTCTTCTGGCCATGAGAGCCATAGAGCCTGTTCCACTCTCGGAAATGGGAAAAGGGTTCTATTCAAGGCTGTTTCTGG
Organism: Protopterus annectens; assembly: GCF_019279795.1. Classification (NCBI taxonomy): domain Eukaryota; kingdom Metazoa; phylum Chordata; order Ceratodontiformes; family Protopteridae; genus Protopterus; species Protopterus annectens. The sequence goes on from NC_056730.1 coordinate 929,697,586, forward strand.
TTCCCAGAAAACAAAACTCATGGAGACCTATTCTGGACCTTTCTGTGTTAAACACCTTTTTGGAAATTCCAAAGTTCAAGATGCTTACTCTGCAACAGCTAATTCCAATGCTCTCTCAGGACGCCTGGATGGTGAAATTGGACTTAAAGGAAGCCTATTTGCATATCCCTATCAGGCAAGAACGCAGGAAATTCCTCAGATTCAAGGCAGGTTCGAGGCACTTTCAATTCTCTGTTCTGCCCTTTGGTTTATCTACTGCGCCCAGAGTCTTCACCAAGTGCCTGGCACCAGTAGTGGCTTACTGCAGACTTCAGGGGATCCAGATTTACCCCTATTTGGACGACTGCCTTATTCAGGCAGACAGCAAAGATCTTCTGCTTCAACATCTGGACTTTGTTCAACGTCTTCTCCTACTACTGGGATTCTCAGTGAACATACAAAAGTCACATTTCATCCCTTCTCAACAAATGGTATTCTTGGGAGCCCTCTTATATACAACCTTACAAAGGGCCTTCCTCACTCCAGAAAAACAAACTCAGCTGGCTTCTACTTTCAACACCTTGGCAACTCTATCTCAGCTCACTGCAAGGAAATTCCTGCAGGCTCTGGGCTACATGGCTTCCTGCATTCTGTTGATTCCAAACGCAAGGCTTCACATGAGAAAGCTTCAATGGTATCTGAAAAGTGTATGGTCACAGCATTACCACGATCTGGATATTCTGATTCCTCTGATCCCCTACCTCCAGAAGGAGTTCCTCTGGTGGTCCAGGGCTTGCATTTTAAACGAAGGAAAACCTTTTCGTCTCCCTCAACCTACTCAAATCCTAACCACGGACGCCTCGGATTATGCTTGGGGAGCACACTTTCTAGACAATTGCCAGCAGGGAACCTGGACAAAGGACCATCTTCACTGGCACATCAATCTGAAGGAAATGTTGGCAGTTCAAAATGCCCTTTTAGCCTTCAAAAACCTTTTACAACCAGGGCCTCTGCTAATTCGCACAGACAACACCATGGTTATGTGGTACATCAACAAGCAGGGGGGTTCTCATTCATACCCCCTTTGCAGACTAGCTATGGGGTTATGGGACACAGCTCTAAATTTGAATCTGCATCTCCAGGCTCAATTCATTCCAGGGAAACAGAATCTCTTAGCAGACAGCCTGAGCAGAAACATTACAGATCCTCACGAATGGATGCTAGACACCAACTTGTTCAACAGGATTACTGCAGTTTGGGGATGTCCCCAGATAGATCTGTTTGCATCCCATCTCAATCATCAGCTGCCCCAGTTTGGGGATGTCCCCAGATAGATCTGTTTGCATCCCATCTCAATCATCAGCTGCCTCGCTTTTGCACCAGGTCCTTCCACAAAACAGCATGGAGAGTGGATGCCCTGTCCTTCAGCTGGAGAAGCCTTTCAGCTTATGCCTTCCCTCCTCTTCCTCTACTGCCTCGGGTACTACTGAAGATAAAACAGGACAAGCCCAAGTTCCTCATCTTGATTGCTCCAAATTGGCCTCAACAGTTTTGGTATCCAACCTTAAAGCTCCTGTTCTCGGGGCCTCCTTGGATTCTCCCACTGAACCCTTCGCTTCTGTCCCAGCATCAGGGTCAGTTACTACATTCCAATCTCAAGACTCTTTGCCTGGCAGCTTGGCTCTTCAAAGGAATTTGATTTCCTCTACTCTTCCCAAACAAGTTTTGGATGTTCTTTTGGAAGCTAGACGGCCTAGCACTAGGAAATCCTATGCCTCTAAATGGAAGAGGTTTTCTATTTGGATGCAGGACCGAGGCTCTGATCCTCAGGTTCCTGATCTCTCCTCTATTTTGCTTTACCTTTCGGAACTTTTATCTAAAGGACTTTCCTTTTCTTCCATTAAGATACATGCTTCTGCTATCTCTGCGCATTACAGTTCTGATCCTCCTGTTTTTTTCTCATCCTTTGGTGAAGCAGTTCTTGAGAGGGGCTAAAAATTTGCGGCCTCCAAGGACCCCTCCTGTCCCTGCCTGGGATCTTAATTATGTTTTAGAAAAACTTACTTTGCCTCCTTTTGAGCCTGCTGCGTCTTCAGATATTAAGTTTCTATCCTGGAAGACTGTTCTTTTGTTAGCATTGACCTCTGCCAGAAGGGTCTCAGAGTTGCAAGCTCTCATGGCTGTGGAACCATACCTTATTTTCCATCAGGACAGAGTATCCTTGAGGACTAATCCTACTTTCATGCCTAAGGTGATTTCGAAAGCGGCTTTAAATCAGACAATTCACCTTCCTACTTTCTTTCCAAATCCTCAAAATAAAGGGGAAAGGATTTTGCATTCATTGGATGTGCACAGACAGTTACGATTTTACTTGGACAAGACTAAAGATTTCAGAAAGTCTAACCAATTGTTTGTTTCCTTTGCCTCCAGTTCTCTTGGAAAACCTATTTCTAAACAAACTATTTCCAAATGGATTGCTTATGGAATCAGATTTTGTTACACTCATCATGGGAAACAGTTTCCAGGGACCATTAGAAGTCATTCTACTAGAGCAGCTGCTACTTCTACAGCTTTCCTCAGAGGAGTCCCTACCAAGGATATCTTGGAAGCTGCCACTTGGAGTTCTGTGCATACTTTTTCCAAGCACTACAATCTCCCCTTGTTTTCTAAGTCTAGGGCAGGCTTTGTCTCTGCTGTCTTGCAGGGTATTCTTGCCTCCCCTTCTTCTATCTAAAGCCTCCTCCCCTCTACACTGCTTTGGGATTCCACCCTACAGTTATGACTGCAACAGTGAAACACGAAGAACATAGTACAGTTGTGTACACCTACCATAAATGTAGATGTTCGAGTGTCTTCACTGTTGCAGTCGGGTTTCCCTCCCTCCTATCCCCTCTTTTTCTCTTATTTGTGGTGTATTTGTGTTTCCTTGTTGGATTCATTTTTGATTTGTTGGGGACTTCTGACCTCTAGGGCAAGAAAGGCTGGAGAAGATGGCGTCAGCTGAGGGCTATGTACCAAGGCGTACTGACGTCAGGATACTAGCTTTTACAGCCGACGCCGGACCCAGACTTTGGGATTCTGGCCGACCTCGGGCTGCCTGCCGGCAGGAGCACCCTACAGTTATGACTGCAACAGTGAAGACACTCGAACATCTACATTTATGGTAGGTGTACACAACTGTACTTTTGTAAGAGCAATATTTAAAAATTGTCTCTATTTTGGGGCCTTTGTCCCCCATTATTTATGGCTTTGTTCAGATTCCTTGCCCTAAGAGGTTGAGAGGTATGCATGGTTGATAGTACATTTCTGTGGCACTTGTTCCCAAGATAAGTGCAGTCTTGAAGTTGGGTTATATAATCCCCCTCCCAAAGTTAGGCATGTGTTTAGTGTTTGTTTTGGGTGCATCAGTTTCGAGTAGTAATGTGATTTGTGGTTTGTGTATGTGTGACTGCATGTATTTTCAATGTGTTGTGTGTGGTATTGATGAGAAGGCTAGTTCTCAACAGTGTTCTGCAGATATGTTTTTATATATATCCAAAAAGTAATAGATGCCTGGAATGGAATATTCATGTTGAAACTCTAGCAGGGCTTTGTTTGATGATTTTATGGTGTATCTTACCCAAACTACTGGTTTCCTGGCCTTTACACACACACTGATTTTTCCATCAATTATTTAGACATTGCACTTTATAAGGATGTGAGTAACCACTGCTTTCAGTCCAAATTATACCGGAAGGTTTCGTTTTCTAACTCATACTTACATTTAGAGAGCGGACACCCTTGTTATCAAAAAAAAGGGGTAGTGAAGGGGCAGATGATTAGTGCCTCTAGAATGGCCAGTATGACTGCCAAATTTTTAGAAGAGGTTAGGACCCTGACCTCACTTTTTTTAGATAGAGGTTATCCCAAACAATTGGTGGACAAAATGGCCAATGAGGTTATTTGAAAAGGGAAAGGAAGTTTTTTCCCTTGTTAGCTAAGGGTCCACCTGAAGTGGAGGTATCTGAGGAAGGTGATCTTAAACACAGAGGGGCTTTCATTCACACCTTTTCTCCTACATCCACCCAAGTGCAAGACATTATTAAAAAATACTGGCATATTTTAGAGTTCAATGATGACACTAGAACATTTCTTCTGAACCATCCAACTTTCGTTGGAGGGAGGGACACCAACCTTAAAGAACTCTTTGAAAGGAAACCGGTTGTTAGGTTACTGATGAAGTAAGATGGGGGACTCCCAAATGTGGAGCCTGCCAACAATGTGGAAACATTTTGGACAAGGGTGAGTTATATATTCCATCTAGGGGTTTTAGGTTGAAAGCATCAAAATACTACAGTTGTAGTACGGAAGGGGTGGTGTATATTGGAATTTGTGATAATTGCCAGAGTTTTTATATCTGTAAGACTGAGAGACCACTTAGGAGAAGGATTTATGAGCATTTATACAAGGTTTCTAGAGGAAAGGAATCAAATGCTTTTTATAGACACTTTAACATGTAAGGACATGAGAATAACATTTTTTGTGCTAGAGCAAGTGCTGGTCGATCCCTGTGGAGGGAGCTGGGAGTCCAGGGTAGAAAACAGAGAACTGTTTTGGCAGTTGAAGTTAGACGCAGGTAGACCCCCTGGTCTCAATGACCATATTAGTATTAACAGTCTTTTAAAACTCAGGGCTGCTAAATTGTAAAATTTATATGTATATTTATTTACTAAATATTTTGCTGTTATTAATATTGTATTTATTGTTCTGAATGATTGATGTATTTTATATATGCATTTTTCCTATTTTTATTTAATAGGATGTTTATTGTTATAGTAGGGTTTTGACATTGATTTTATGAACTGGATTTTAAGGTTTAAACCAAATACACCTCTATTTTAGAGTGGATGTAACATGCATTTTCTGAATACTAGAGCTGCAATTCATCTTCATTATGCTTTTAATTAGGTTATTCCATGGTAATTAATTGATGGTATGCACACTTAATTGATTTATGGATATGATTGGTTGTGCTGCATTATTTAAATGTACTGGATGGGGATGCTTCTTTGTTCTGAAGAAGCCTAGTATTTTACTGGGTGAAAGCGCTAAACTGATTTTTTTGTGAATTTCTGCTATTACTGTGTTGGTGAAAATTAAAGGCTGTTTTTCTTGGATCTGCTGTTCTGATGGTCTTGGGAAGACGTGGTTACTGGTCGAGTGATTGTTCGTTTTTTCTTGCTTTGTTCCATGGCTGAAGGAGTGGATTCAAGTGTATTTATTGACACACCAGAGATTTTGAAAGAAGGAGATGAGAACTCGCCAGTGACGAGAGGCGAGTTTAATAAGGTACTGGTTCTTTTAACCCAGCTAGTGGAGAACACTAACAGTTCCCCTGTTTCTTTTCAAGCTGGGTTGCCTGGTAATCAGAATCAGCTGTTTGAATAGTAAAGAACACGCAATATGTGTGTGACGACGAACCAAGGTATTTTAAATGAGGAAGAGAGGCGAACGGCTGCTTCACAGCATTCAGAGCACCATAATCAACAAAAACGGGATTTATACAGCAAACCAAGCAGCCATAGCTGCTACGGAGGCAAAGGTACTGACAACCAATTTAATTTTTATTCTTGGACTAATCGAAGGTTTAACTTCAGTGAAAAAACTTTCAATAACAGTATAGAGACTTTTGACGAAAATTTTAAACTGTTCAAAGAAAACCTTTATTCCTTCAAAACTAACCAGTTAGAGATTGATTACCTGATTGAATGTATTGTAGCTAACCGGGTCCCTAAGGGGTTGAGAATTTTTAAATATCCCAACATAGTAAAACATAACAGTTGGCTTTACCAACAGCTAACAGAACTATTTAACAAGACTGGGGTTGAACTGTTAAAATTAAATGTCCGAAACTATGAGAACCAGAGAGAGGTTCTGTTAAATGAGATGAATTCTCTGCACAATAAAGTTGTTAATGAGAGTATGTCTAATTGTGATAAATGTAAATATGAAGGGTTATTTCAGGATGTTGACAATTATTGTGACAAAATTATTAATGGAAAAAATTAGGAAGTTAGAAAGGGACCTTTTGGAGTACAGAGAAGGGAGAGCTTATCCCCTTTTCAAAACTGGTCCTTCTACTTCTAATGGGGACCATGGGTACTCTGTTCGTAATGAGATGGAAGGCGACAATAATAACATTGATGAGCATACAGGTTACCCTTTAGGGGAACCATCAGTAAGAAGAAGCGAAAGACTTGCTCAGAAACAGAGGAACCATTCATACCAAAACCCCCAACACTACAGGGGGGGGAGTGGGGGGCAGGTTCCCAGGGAAGAGTCAGAATTTTCGACTGACTTAATGGGGTCGTTGACACCGCTAGAGGAAAATTATTATATTGTGAACATGTTAAAAGTGAACTCAAATGATGACCAAAGAATATGTAAAAAAGATAATTTTACCATGTATAATTTCACAGATATGGTTATTAATGATGTCTATTTTAAACTGTTCACTAAGGGGTTTCATTTTGTACTCTCCAGACCCAGGTCTATGGTGAATACATTAATAGATCTGAAAATGTACATTAGACAATTAAACTTACAAATTTTCTTCAAGTGACTGGAACTGAATAGAGAAGAACTGAGTAGAAAAAGCCTGTTTAACCCACCAGTTAATCAGACATGAAAAATTTTTGAGGAGCTGGTGGAAAGTGAAGTTAGGAATCATGACATTAAAGGCAGGGTTAGTTCGAACCTTTCAGAAAAAGAACCATCTTTACTTGAGCAGTTGAGAGAAGAAAAATGTAGAGTAATGAAGCCTGACAAGGGTTGAGGGGTATTGTTAATGTATAATGATGATTATGACACACATATATTTAACATCCTGCAAGACCCAGAACACTACATGACAGTTTCTCGTAATGAGATCAGTATTGCTTATGCTAAAATTAATTTTTACTTGTTGGACCATTTATTGCAGGAGAGTTTTAATGAAAAGCTATACAATTTTTTACATGTAGAGAAACCTAACATTCCTTGCATATTTGGTATCCCTAAAACCGGCAAAGGGATCAGCAATATGAAATTCAGACCTGTTGTGGCTGATGCAGGGAGCATTACTGAACCTATAGCTATTTTTATAGATTCTCAGTTAAAAAAGTTCTTGAACTCTGTGATACACATAACGAAGGACTCTTGGGACTTTTTGAGAAGACTGTCTAAAGATAAATATGGTCCGGAGGTTTGGTTAGTCACTATTGATGTGGCTGAGTTGTTTCCAAGCATACCGCATGAAAAGGGTTTAGAATGGTTTGGTGAAATTTTAACAGAATCAGGGTTGGATAGGAACACCCTAAACTTGATTATGGATTTTATGGACACCATCCTTAGAAATAACTTTATTCACTTTAACGGTGAGTTTTACCAACAAATGAAAAGTGTTGCAATGGGGGCCGCTTGTGCCCCCCCTATACTCTAACTGTGTTTTATACTACATGGGAACAAAACTTTGTTCTTAACACAGATTGACGGGGTTACATCACATTCTACACCCGTTACTTGGACGATATTTGTTTACTGTGGGATGGGCCTAGAGAGAAATTTGATGATTTTATGGTGTATCTTAACCAAACTACTGATTACCTGGCCTTTACACACACACTGATTTTTCCATCAATTATTTAGACATTGCACTTTATAAGGTTGTGATTAACCACTGCTTTCAGTCCAAATTATACCGGAAGGTTTTGTTTTCTAACTCATACTTACATTTTGAGAGCGGACACCCTTGTTATAAAAAAAAAAAAAAAAAAAGGGATAGTGAAGGGGCAGATGATTAGGGCCTCTAGAATGATCAGTGTGACTGCCGAATTTTTAGAAGAAGTTAGGACCCTGACCTCACTTTTTTTAGATAGAGGTTATCCCAAACAATTGGTGGACAACATGGCCAATGAGGTTATTATGAACAGGGAAAGGAAGTTTTTTCCCTTGTTAGATAAGGGTCTGCCTGAAGTGGAGGTATCTGAGGAAGTTGATCTTAAGCACAGAGGGGCCTTCATTCACACCTTTTCTACTACATCCACCCAAGTGGACAATATTATTAAAAAATACTGGCATATTTTAAAGTTCACTGATGACACTAGAACATTTCTTCCGAACCATCCTACTTTTGTTAGAAGGAGAGGGACACCAACCTTAAAGAACTCTTTGAAAGGAAACCAGTTGTTAGGTTACTGATGAAGTAAGACGGGGGACTCACAAATGTGGAGCCTGCCAACAATGTGGATACATTTTGGACAAGGGTGAGTTATGTATTTCATGTACGGGTTTTAGGTTGAAAGCATCAAAATACTACAATTGTAGTATGGAAGGGGGTGGTGTATATTGGCATGTGTGAAAATTGCCAGAGTTTTTATATCGGTAAGACCGAGAGACCACTTAGAAGGATTTATGAGCATTTATACAAGGTTTCTAGAGGAAAGGAATCAAAATGCTTTTTATAGACACTTTAACATGTAAGGACATGAGAATAATATTTTTTGTGCTAGAGCAAGTGTTAGTCGATCCCCGTGGAGGGAGCTGGGAGTCCAGGGTGGAATGCAGAGAACTGTTTTGGCAGTTGAAGTTAGACGCGGGTAGACCCCCTGGTCTCATTCACCATATTAGTATTAACAGTGTTTTAAAACTCAGGGCTGCTAAATTGTAAAATTTATATTTATATGTATATTTATTTACTAAATATTTTGCTGTTATTAATATTGTATTTATTCTGAATGATTGATGTATTGTATATATGCATTTTTCCTATTTTTATTTAATAGGATATTTATTGTTATAGTAGGGTTTTGACATTGATTTTATGAACTGGATTTTAAGGTTTAAACCAAATACACCTCTATTTTAGAGTGGATGTAACATGCATTTTCTTAATACTAGAGCTGCAGTTCATCTTCATTATGCTTTTAATTAGGTTATTCCATGGTAGTTAATTGATGGTATGCACACTTAATTGATTTATGGATGTGATTGGTTGTACTGCATTATTTAAATGTACTGGATGGGGATGCTTCTTTGTCCTGAAGAAGCTTAGTATTTTACTGGGTGAAAGCACGCTAAACTGATTTTTTTGTGAATTTCTGCTATTACTGTGTTGGTGAACATTAAAGGCTATTTTTTCCTTGGATCTGCTGTCCTGATTGTCTTGGGGAGACGTGATTACTAGTAGGGCTTTCACAACTGTCCTGATTGTCTTGGAGAGACGTGGTTACTAGTAGGGCATTCATAACGATAATGAAATGTGTGTATGCATGACACAGATACAAGGCAGTTCTTGCACAGGTTGGGAAAAAAGCAGTACAATATTAAGATTAAGAGGTAGTCAAGATAAGTAGCAATGTCAGATGTCCATCCACGACAGGGTTTCCATGGTCCTTGGTTTATAGGTACTTATTAAGCATCCGTAAGGATCTTCAGAAGCCTAGTCATACATTCCTATGAAGTCCTTTAGTATTTTTATTTTAAGTACAAATAATCCAGAGATGAGCATTTACATATTGACTTATCCATGTAGAACAAGGGTGCTAAAGTTGGATGAATTTGCGGTTACCCATCTATTCCTATAAACTACATTTGAGTAGTATATGAGCAGTACTTTGATGTAGGTGGAGAAAAAAGGTGATTCTGAAGAAGTGGTGTAGGATCTTTTGATGTTCTGCATGCAAGGCAGAGATCACCTATCAGTAGCCTTTATGACGTTGAGAAGAGGGACAAGGCTTTGAGATGATCTGTATTATACTCAAGGATTGGCTTGATGAATGCATAATACAGTGGAATGATCAAACTTTTGGACCTGAATGCCATCCCCTTAATAATAGGTTGTGCAATACATAAAGTACTTTCTTACAGTAGTGAATATGTGGTGATCAAAAGACAGTTCATTGTATATATTGGCCCCCCAGGTCCTTAACTTTTGGTCACTTTTCAGTGGTGTGTTGTCATTGTGATAGAAGGGACATTTTCTTGCTGAAGAATACTATTATACATCTCATGGCTTTTAACTTTAATCCATAATATTGGCACCAGCTATTGGTTTGGGAAATGCCCACTGAGAAGATCTTTGTGTCCACTAGGAAATTTTTCATGGCACTAAGTTTGCAGTCATGTGCAAACTTGGTCAGCTGTAAAGTTTTTACAGTAGCTTTGATCTCTGAGAAGTAAATTCCAGGAAAGTGTGGCTCAAGACTGAAACTCTGGGGTCATCTGCTAGTGATAATTCATTTGAAGGAGGTAGAGCAGCGTACCCTAATTTCCTGAGTTCTGTTTGTGAGCCCGATTGCCGTCCATTGAATTACATATGGATTAACATTCAGCTGAGATAGTGTGATAAATGAGTATGGGATGGTGTTGATGATATGCAGCGTGTACTGATCGGCCCTCATCCATTGCTTAAATAACTCTTTCAAAGAAATCAACCAGGTTAAGCAGGCAGGGTCTGAGATTGAATAGTCACTGTAAGGGGTCTAACAGGTCCTGTTTCAGGCTGGCCAGTAAGCAGCCTGGTATGTTATCTGGCTCCACAGAAGCAGTGATTTTGGCCTTGGATAATGCCTTGAGGATTTAAAGGAGGGGTGTACATGTGAGTAAGAGCTCTGGGAATGTAGGAGTGAAGTCAGAGCTAAATTTATTTGCTAATTGATTGGTTATGTACTCTGGATACGCGTATGTGATATAATTTACTATTATTTTTGCAAAGTGCTGGGCATTGTTTCTAAGGTTTCTAATATAGTTAAAAGAAGGCTTTGTGGTTGTCCTTTGCCTGAGTGGCTGTTTTTCCCTCATATCTGGCTTTGGTTGATATGATCAGTATTCAGAGTTCCATGTTTAGTTTAGCAAGAGCTTTTTTTGACTTTTGAGAGTTACATTTATTTTTATGAGTAATGAGTTTTTTCTTTTTTTATATAGCCTGTCTATATTTGGGTTCCACAATAGGGAGTTTGTTTTTGCATTTGACGGTGTATTTACTTTGGGGGGGGGGGGCAGATGCATCTGTGCATCTATTCACATGCATGGAATTCATTGCTAAAGGATCCTGCTTAAGCAGTGAGGCATCAAGGTGGAAGGGGATGTTGAATTTAGCCAGGTCATCACTTATTTGGTGTAATCTGTGAACACCAAGGGATTTTATGATAATTATGTTTTCAGTCTTAAGGCGAATGTAACTGATTTGTGGTCCAATTTTGACCAGAAGGGGGGTTAAAACTGATAGGGAGCAAAACTGTCTCACAATGGTGAGGACCAAGTGCAGGATTTTATTGCCCCTGGTTGATATGTAGACTAACTGGTTTAAAGGGTTTGGATTGTTGAAGCCCAGCAATCTCTGGGCATAGATGTTCGAGGATGTATATGTCTTCCAGTTAATGGAGGGGTACTTGAAGCCACATAGGTGTTTGGCTTAATGCTGGGACTCCAGACTAGTTAGGTAGGGCTTATAGGGTGAGGATGACATAGATAGGGTACTAAAGTTAGTCATGATATAGTAAGGGGTCTTGTTAATATTAAGTCAGATATGGGGGAGTTTCACATTGTTGTCTTGTCTAACTAGTCAGGAAGTGAAGTGGCCTTTTATAGATATGGAGAAACCATCGCCTTTACTGCATTCATCTAGTACTGTAAGCCTGAACATGTGGGAGGTGTGGTACTGTCAATGATCCTGAACCAGGTTTCTGTGATGCATGTATCAGTGTTTTCCAGGGTAAATAGGACTTGTAGATAGTGTATTTTTTTTTTAAGCCACCTAGCATTGAGCAGTAATACCTTTATGTTCTCCAGATTCTGTTTTGTTACATTGGAAACTTTTGAGGACTGATGTTGTCTAAAAAAGGCACTGTGATGATGGACACCATTTTAGCCAATATACAAAAAGTCTTGGGGTGAGGGGAGTAGGTACAGACCATTCTGGGCAAAGCAGTTAGGATGGTCTACCATGTCCTCCCAAGCTGATATATATTGGACCCCCCCTTTGAATGACACCAGAAGCTAAGGTTATTGTTGAAGTCAATCATTTTTTGGTTGTATTGCTTCATCATTCTTGGTGATAGTAAAATGTTACTCAAGGCTAGATTAATGCTTACCTTGGGCTCATATTCTAAGAGCTTCATTATGTCCTTCATATATAACAGGGAGATGCACCTCAAGTCATTTATACCCACTTGCATTATGACAGTGTCATATATGTACTTGTGGTGCAAGGACTTGATTGCTTGTATGATATTGTGAATCTTGGCATCTGATAGGCATCTGAAAATGACCCTCACATTACACAGCCTGGTGAGTAGTGCTTCAGTGTGTCTCCACTGCGAGACGCAGTGATGCACCATTCACCACACTGTTGCACAATCTGGTGACTTTGTACATCAGTGTGTCTCACAACAGAGTCACTTATGACTATGATGCTGGAGTGTATGGTGGTTTGCCTTATGTGCTTTTGAAGTGAGACAGTGCGACTCCTATGTGTAGGTTTCAAGGGGGGTGCTACCTGTGTTGTGTGTTTGTGAGATTGCTGAGGATACTTTTTTCTTAGGTTACATTTAGGAGGCCTTTGAGTTTTAGTTATATATATAGGTCTGTTTATGTGGTCTGAACTGTGTATGATAGGTTTAGTGGGGTGTTGCGTGGTACTGTTAACCCGATCATTATTTGTAGTGTCTTCATATGAGAGTTTTGCTTCCAGTAACATTAAATAACTGCATTATTCACAAGTTGTGTCATTTTGTTTAAGTAACAAAAAGCAAGAATCTCCAAAAGCACAGATGAATTCTGTGCATGAAGCCAATAGGACAACAGGTAACAACAAAGAGAATCCAGTTGTGTTCAACCAAATTTTTAATTCAAATGTAGATAATATAAAATTAGTTGAGCTCTTTCGTTCCTGACATAAGGAACTTCATCAGAACAAATTATCTAAAATACAGAAATCATTCTAGATATTTAAAAGTAAAACCACACCTCCAAAACGATTAAAACCAATGTGATCATATTACTGATTCGTCACATTTTTAAGGCTTAGAATTTTTAGAGGCAAACCACATTTTTTTTTGGATGATAGCATTTCCAGTCTCTTAAGTTTTAGTATAGCAGCAATGGAACAGGCATCCATCCAACCTGGTGAATGTGTGGCACCCAGTAATAATTGCCACTTTAGTTAATTTTTATCTAGGTGCTCATTGACCAAGTAACCCCTAGGATCAAAAACTACCTGTTCAACAATAGTAAACTTGAAAAAATAAATTCCGATGCCCTGGATCAACTAATCCATAGTCCAACCAGAGGCTCCAATATCCTGGACCTGGTCATTACCAACATGGGAAATCGATGCTCCACACCAGTGGTCACCCCCTCGTTGGTTAGGTCTGACCATAAGCTAATCACCTTTGACATCCACATCCCACCCCCAACCCCCAGTAAGCAAACATCCGTAAAAAACTTCTCCAAGGCCAACTTCATGCTACTCAAGTCAGAAGTGACAAACTTCATGACACCCATGCAGATGGGAACTGAAAGTTTGACTGCCGAATCCTGCATTAAAGCACTGTACGAGCACATACACTCGTTCATGAATCGTGCCATCCCAACTAGATCTGAGACACTCTCCTCCAAAAAAAGGAAGCTAATCTGGTGGTCCCCTCTCATAAACAAACTATACAACAGAAGGAAGAAACTGTTGCAGAAAAGAGGAAACTTCCAGGATGCAAAAAACTCCCTTACCACCCTCAGTAAGAAGATGAGATCCCCCATAAAATACTCCAAAGCTAGTTACGAAAATAAAATTGCCAAAGATTCCAAAGACAACCACAAGGCATTCTATAGCTAGGTCAGGAATCTAAATGGCAATGCTCAGGTCTGCTCTGAGCTACAACAGAATGGCATTAAATATACTGATCCCAAGGACATTGCCAATATTGTGGCAGATCGATTCAGTGCCAACTTCACCCCCATCTCACCCCCTAAAGGGCCCATATCAATACCGAGAGATTGCCAAATTCCGGTAATCTTGGCCACACAGGTAAAAAACACACTCTCCAAAACTAAAAATACAGCATCCATGGGACCAGACAACATCCCGGGCTGTGTACTACATGGACTACAAAATGAACTGGCACCTCACCCAAGTGTCATGTTTAATCATAGCATGACGTCAGGCTTTGTGCCCACTGAGTGGTGCACAGCTACAGTTATCCCACTCCACAAGGGGGGGGGGGATCCACCTTGGATCCTGGGAACTACCGTCCCATCAGTCTGATGAGCCTGATATGCAAGACCATGGAGCATATTATCATGGAACTTATAAACAAAGACATTGGCAACCTTCAAACACTGGACCCCACACAGTTTGGGTTCATGAAGGGTCGATCGTGTCCACCTGAATGACTTCTTCGAATCAGTTTCCAGAGCCGTGGTTGAGGGTAAGGTGGTCCACACAGCCTATGTGGATCTTGCCAAGGCCTTCGACACCATCCCCCACTCTGGAATCCTAGATAAACTTACTAAGCTAGGCATAAATCCCTACATCATTCGATGGGTTGCCAACTGGCTTACTGACAGAACCCACACTGTAAACGTAGCCGACTCCAAATCCAGCTCCAAACAAGTGGAGTGCCTCCGGGTTCAGTCCTGGGACCGCTCTTGTTTGGCATCTGCTTCTCTGAAGTACAGGCCAACACTAAGGGACTCTGGCTAACAAAGTTCGCAGATGACTGCAAACTGGGAGCCATTATTGATTCCCCAAATTATGTGGATATTCTACAAAAGGGCCTTGCAGAAACAGATGCTTGGTGCCAGAGCCATGGGCTCAAGCTCAGTGCCAAGAAGTGTATAGTTATCCCCTTTGGGAAAAAACATGTACCCATGAATTACTACATAGGTGGCAGTACATTAAACACCAAAAGTGTGATAAGAGACTTGGGGACACAGGTGGACAGTGGTCTCACCTTTGATAACCACATCGCCACAACAGTCAGGAAATCCTTCTATGTGGCACACCTCATCACTAAGGGCTTTTCATCCAGAAAAAAGGAGGTCATTGTCCCACTGTACTCATCCCTCATTAGACCCAGAGTACAACGCCACATTTGGTATGTACCTCACAAGACATCTGCAGCAACTGGAAAGGCCACAGAAACACCTCACTAAAAGAATCACAGGCCTAAAGCAGATGCCCTATGCTGACCGACTGAAAAATACTCCAGCTATACTCTGTTGCATATCATCTACTCGGAGGCAATCTCTGCGTAACATACAAGGCTATGTCAAACCCAGAGCTGTTGGACATGCTACACTTAAAGAAATCCCAATCCATTAGAGCCACATGTTTCAGGGACCTAAACCTTGTCATCACAATGAACAAAACCTGCTGGAGGGATAGGTTCCTGACCCAGAGACTCCCCATACTCTGGAATAGACTGCCCATACATGTCGATCAGAGAGCCTCCTTGGCCCCCTTCGAAAGGAACTTAGACGACTGGATGGTAGGTAGGGAATTTACCCCAGGAATCATATAATTCGCCCTGCTAGACAGGGGTCCAGGGAAGTAAATATTGTGGGAAGAAATAGCCAGGGAATTGTTATGGCTAGGCTTGTACAGGCCCTAGGGCCGATAGCCTAGTACCAAAGTATGAAATGTGTTAGAAATTGTGAAGTGTGCCTATATAAGGCATTTCTATTCTTGCACTTTTTAATGTTAAGTAGGTACTTGAAATTCTCTCTTTTAATCTCCTAGAGGTTTTGCCCACATAAAATACCGAGCATGTGTTACAATGGGCCAGATAGATGACTTGTTTAGAATTGCATGAAAAATGCCCTTTTATAGAATAGGTGCTACCTCTGACAATAACTTGCTTTCCCACTAGTATGTTGGGGCACTGTGAGCATCTCCCACATTTTATCATGCCTTTTTTTCTGACTGCTCCAGTAATGTTTTGAAAGATGTATTCTTTTTATAAACAACATACGGTCTATCTCCAGTTTTATTAAGAAATTCATAATCACTGGAAAAATTATCCAAGTCTTTTTAAGGCAGTTAAAATACCCTAACTGTCCAAATTGTAAATGGTAATAAAGCACTTGTGCTGTTGGTTCAACAGGTTCCCTCCACTGCTGTTGGCTGTATCAAAATTGTTTTTAGTGGGATTAAAATTGGGGCATTTGTCCCACCTAGAATAGGTTTGTAAAATCTTTATTCTTTTTGTAATGAACTCCTGTTTTATTGGTTCCACAAAGGAAATAGGATAATCTCTCCTAATAAGCATGCTGTGGATGCTGTCAGACTCCTCTATAAAGGTTTTTATGTCTGTAATCATCCTGGACATTCTCACTAGCTGCCCCTTCACCTTTGCCTTTTTCTGATGCAAAGGGTCCCAGCTCAAGAAATACAGATAAGTATTAGAAAAAGCAGGTTTGCGGTAAATGTTAGCAAAAAAGGACCCGTGTTCATGTTTTTTGGTTAATTCAACATCTGAAAAACAATTTTTTTCCCTGTTGTAGGACCATGAAAATCTTAAAAAAGGGACAATATGTAATTAATGTAAAACATTCCACCAATCTCTTTTCAGAGTCTGTCCACAAAATAAAAATATAATCCAAAAATCAAGCGTAAAAGAGGGAGGGAGATGAATTACATTTTGAATAATATTTTAGTCAGTGTTGGGCCTTTTACACTCATTTTGTGAGCCCAATTGCTGTCTTTTGAATTGCATATGGATTAACATTTAGCTGAGATAATTTATCTATGATAAATGAGTATGGGATGGTGTTCAAGATATGCGGTGTACTGATTTGCCCTCCTCCATTGCTTAAATGACTCTCTAGGTGGGACAAATGCCCCAGTGTTAATGCCCACTGACAATAATGCTGCTACAGCCAACACCAGTGTAGTGAACCTGTTGAACCAACAGCACAAGTGTTTTATTACTACTTACAATTTGGACGGTAAGGGTATTTTTAATTGACTTAAAAATAATTGGATAATTTTTTCCCTCTGAGTATGATCTTCTTAATAAAACTGGAGATGTATTCTTTTTATAAACAACACATGGTCCATCTTTCAAAAAAGTACTGGAGCAGAATGCTGTTTTGGAAAAAGGCATGATAAAATGTGGGGGGTGGTCAGAGGTAGCACCTATTCTGTAAAAGGGCATTTTTCATGTGATTCTAAACAGGTCATCTGTCTGGCCTGTTGTAACACATGCTCAGCATTTTATGTGGGCAAAACCTCTAGGAGATTAAAAGAGAGATTTATGAACTCCTACTTGACATTAAAAAATTATCTGAGTAACCCACCCTTGCGCCCTATTGTTGCTGGTGAGGGTTGGGCGATACAGCGTTGTTCTATCTTTGTGGTAGAGAAAGTGAAAGTTATTTTATCTTTGTTTCCTAATGTTTTAAAAGACACTAAACAGTTTTTAAGAGATTTATATGAGTTTTCAAATCAGAATGTGAATATTCAGGGCTGTTTGCTTGTACCTTTGGACGTCAAAAATTTGTTTACATCTATTCCAAATGATTATGGCATTGAATCCTTAAGGAATGTGTTAGTACACAAGAGTGAATTTATGACTGCCACTATTAATATTATATGGCTTTTATTGGACCTTATTTAAAACAATAATGTCTTTATGTATGCAGATATGAATACAGATATGATATATTTACAACAGTGGGGAGTTGACATGGGCACTCCATGAGCAAACTCCTATGCAAGTCTTGTCTTGAATGAATGGGAGAAGAAAAATATGCTATCAGTTAATATGTATTCCAAACATATAAAATGTTAACATCTCTTTGTCAACAATATTTTTCTTATATGGGGAGGCCCTCAACAAGAGCTAGATGCTTTTGTGGTATATCTAGATAGTACCACTGATTTTTTTGAAGTTTACTGTGTTATGCATCCCATACTGATATTGATTTTATAGATGTACACCTTGATATTGATTCCACTGGAAGAATGAACACATCTCTATATCGTAAGAATTGTTGGAAAAATAATGTATTAGCCCGAGAGAGCATGTATCCTAGGCACATTTATCCTAATATTGTAAAAGGTTAGTGTTTGAGAGCTTTTTGGTTATGTACTCAGGAATATGAGTTTGCAAATACATTAGAGCTTATGACAAATAATTTTATACAGAGAAGGTATGATAAAACCATTTTGGATAAAACTATAAAAACAAATTTATGATGGAAGAACTACGTACAGACCTTTCTTCTCCCAAAGTGTTGGCACTGGCAATTATGGTGAGACTAATGAACATTGAGATTTCAGAATAAGGTTTAGTACTAAATACACCAATGAATGAGGTCTGATATGTGACATTATACGTAAGAACTGGAAATTCTTAATGATAGATGAGAAGACAGTTTCTTTTGTGGGTGAATCTCCCTGATTTTTCTTTAAGAACTCTCTGAATTTAAAAAGACAATTATGCAGAATTAATTTAATAATAATAATATACTATCAGAAAGAACAGGTACATATGCTTGTCGCACATGTCGTGTTTGTTCATTTATGTCTAAGCAACATGTCTTTAAAGATCCACATGTAAATTTTGTATTTAAACCTAATAACTATATGGATTGCCATACCAATGATGTGGTTTATTTAGCCACATGTAGCCTCTGCCCAAGTTTCTATGTAGGTAAAACTAACAAATGTTTAAAGATAGAATACTGAAACATTTATATGATATTAAGGTGGACAAAGAGAAGAATGACTTAGCTAAACGCATCAAAGAAAATCAAGGGCATGCATTCTTTTTTAGAGCATTACAATGTATACATCTAAATGACATTGGTAAATTTTGCGTAGAAGGCTGAGTTGCAATGGATTCTAAAGTTACAAGCCGATAGACGTCCAGGTTTAAATGGATGTATTCCTCTTAAACCTGCATTGAAGGCACATAAATTGATTAAATGATGTATTAATGTGATTGGTTTTGTTTTTAAAGAGCAGCTTGGATTCGTTGGCTGTGTATTTAAATGTTTCACTGGAATCTTGGTGTTTAGATCTCATGAAGTGTTTGGTTGTAAACGTGAAAGCACTTGTCTTGGTGTCATGCTGGTTTTTGTTATTTTTCATTGTGCCTATATTTACAGCATAATCCTTCAACAACTATTGGATCAGTTATTTGTTCAGACATTAAAAGATGCAATGGCAGTTACTGGATGCCACACATTCACCAGGTTTGAAGGATGCATGTTCCATTGCTGCTGTAGACTGGAAATGTAATAATCCAAAAAAGTGTGGTTTGCCTCTTTAAACATTCTAAGCCTTAAAATTGTATTGAGTCAGTAATATGATCTTATTGGTTTCCCCTTTTTGTAGGTGTGGTTTTACCTTTAAATATCTGGTATGATTTCTGTATTTTAGATTTGTTCTGATGAAGTTCCTAATGGCAGGAACGAAAGCACTCAACTAATTTTATATTATCTTCATTTGAATTAAAAATCTGGTTGAACACAACTGGATTCTCTTTGTTGTTACCCCTTTATCCTATTGTCTTTACCACACGGAATTCATCTGCATCATTTTAAGTAGTTAGGTGGTTGTTAGTAAACATGAGACAATTGCTTTATTGTCTCAGCATGCCTATTTCCACCTAGCTGGCTACAGACAGTGCAAATCCATTGCTCTATATGCTTATTAATGTGGACTGAAGATTAACTAGTTACCTATGAGGTTTGGAATATATTGCAGGAGATGCTATATGGTAATTCATACAGCTGTACTGAGACCAGCACTTTCTGAAGTTAGGAATCCATGAGCCCTAGCACCTTTTCTTATTAGAAGCAAACGAGTTGCATTAATCTGAAGCTGGTTCCTGAGAAGTAGTATTAACCCAGCAATTGCTGGATTCAGCACACTTGATGTAGTCTTCTCTGATGTAGTCTTCTCTTGGTAGATATCCTGGATAGGATCTACAGCACCTAAGATGCACAAAGACCCTGAAGAGGTTCTCTCCAAAACTGCAACCAGACAGTTTAGTGAAGCCTGGCAGACACTCTCCTGTCAGAGACCAGCAGGAATCAATGCCCCTTTTCTCCTCCTTTCACCAGAAGCAAAATGGTAGTATTCATCCAAGATGGCTCCTGTGAAGCAATTTCCAGGCTTTCTAATGGTTGGTAATCTGTAGGAAGGCTGGAAAGTAATGTCCCTCTGCTTCTTTTCTCATCAGGAGTAAAACAGAAGCATTAATCCCAATGTGATTCCTGAGAAGTAGTTTCTAGGCTCTCCAGTGTTTGATAGTCCAGTCCCAGGATTTACAGATTTTAAAAGTAAGATGGTAAAAAAAGACTAATACTCTGACTATAGCAGCGTGCATTGAGTTGGGTGATATGAAATCCACGATTAGTCAAGCTTTAAGAGTCTAATGGGAGGGCCTTCCCAGTTTGATATTTCAGAGCCCTATAGAATGAGCAATGAGATAAGATTGGGTGGAGCTTCCAAATTTAAATTTACATTAGAGCTGGGCAACTCAAAGGCTATCACTTTAAGGTGAAATAGAATTTAAAGTGATTTTTTTAATTTTTTAAGCTTACATTTGCACCACACCATGTGGTGCAAAAAGTGCCAAACAGCACCTCTGACCGTTAGGGAGCATTTTTTTAATTCAACTTGAGAGAAGAAAAACACTTTTAAAAAGTCTTGCTTCATAAACTGATGTCACTAAGAAAAAAACTTTAAACTTTGTGGCGCAGGTGTAGTAAAAACATGCAATGCATCTGTAGACTATATTGGGTGGAGTACTGCCCATGCAGGAAGGTGCTCTATTAAGATGGATGTATGCACCACGAAGTTACTCCAAGGGGAATGTCATGTTAGGATTTATTAAATTTATTTGGGCTGTGGTTTAATTAAGCAATAACCCACGGCTGGGTGTTGGTAATGCTGAATTTACCCATGGTTGGTGTGGTTTGGTCATGAGGGCTTGACCTTTGTGACCAAACAAAGCCAACCGTGGGTAAATCCAACATTGCCCACACTCAGCCGTGGGTTATTGCTATTATACAATGACATTATTTAAGAAAAAAATATTTACTTTTCTTAGCTCATTCACTCCGGAGCAGCTCAGAAAAGCTGCGTGCTTACTTCCACCATAAGAACAACAGTGCAGCCTGAGCTTATTTTCAAATAATCCATTTGTAATACCTTACAGAAAACAAATGTTTCATAACTCTTTAACCATAAGAGCTAGAATAAAAATGTAAATGCAAAAGTTGTTCAGCAGACACTGACCTTTCCACCAGTGTAACGTATCTAAGTCATTATTAAATATTTGCCAAGGAATGCTGATACTGTGCATATTTTTTACCTTTTTGTTAAAACAAATCACAATATTTTGGTGAATGCACCATGTAGATCCATACAATTTGTAATTAATTGGTTTGTATGAATGTCAGCTTTAAAATGATACCTTAACTGTTACTGTGTGATGGTCTTTTATGGCGATATTCACAGAAATATGATTAGTATTATGTTTCTCAGAATTTATAAATAAACAAAGCATAATATCTCACCACCTGCAACAGACAGAGACTACATATCAGTGTACAAGTTGTGTGGCTCAATGTCAGCTTCAAAATGATGCATCATTTGTGTCATCACCATGCTCCCTTGCAAAGATATGGGCATAATAATGAGAAATATGGTAAATGTATAATTTTCATAATCCTACAAGACTAAACAAACTGTGATATCTGTGCATGTGTACAGCATACAGCCACAGTTCTTTTACCATGTTGTAAGGAGTAATATTGTCTTCAAAATGAGGTATTACTTGGGACATTCACATGCTCCATTGCAAAGTTATTTACCAAAATATGAAAAAAAATCATATTTTTCATAACTTTAGTCCGAAAAATCTCTGATAGCTGTACATGTGTACAGCATACAGACACAGCTCTTGTATAATGTTGTAAGGACTAACACTGTCTTCAAAATGAGGTATCACGTGGCACAAGTACATACTCCCTAGCAAAGTCATTTACCAAAATATGAAAACAATCATAATTTCCAGAACCGGAGTCCTAAACAAACTGTGATATCAGTACATGTGTACAGCATACAGACACAGTTATTTTATCATGCTGTACGTACTGATGCTGTCTTCAAAATTAGGTATTACTTAGCATGTTGACAACTTCCCTAGCAAAGTTATTTACCAAAATATGAAAACAATCATAATTTCCAGAACCAGAGTCCTAAACAAACTGTGATATCTGTACATGTGTACAGCCCATGGAGACAGTTCTATTATCATGTTGTAAGGACCAACACTGTCTTCAAATGTGGTATTACTTAGCATGTTGACATGTTCCCTAGCAGAGGTACAATTACAATTCTTTTACTGTGTTCTAAGTAGTGAAAAAGGTTTATAAGTAATATAGTACATTTTCACTTGCCATACTGCTCCTACTTGGTCATGGTTGTTTTCCATCCTATGTCACTAGGTGCATGTTACAAATATATCATGCATTGCTGACATCATGCAGTAATTCAGAAAAATATGAACCATATAACCACAATGGATACCTTCATCTGTATCCTGCAATAGATAGAATAGTAAAAATGAAAGAAAGGGGGGGGGACTTCGGCATGACTCCGCATTGACAGAAACCAAAACCTGGCATGTGCATTCATCGATGTGCTAACTACTTTTAGTAATGTGAAGAACAGTGGCGGCTGCTGAGAGTTTTACCTGACAAGTGATAATGACTCAGTGTTGTACTGTAACTGCACTTATTGTAAATGAATATTGTGATAATGACTTGCATTTCATTACTGCAAGGTTTTGCATGCTCAGACTAAGGTAATAATTTGCACATAATCTGTTGAGCAGACATTCCTTACATTTCTGGTGCAGGTTTCATATAAGACTGAGTCATTACCAGTCTGTCAGGAAAAGACTAGAGTAATTCAGTAAAAGTAGTATAACACATATATTGCTAAGCACTTCCTCTAACTTCGATTCTGTACATAACCGACAAAGCCAGAAATATTGTCCAAAATGTATGCTTGATGTGTGTGTGTGTGTGTGTTTTATATAATATGTGTGTGTGCATTTATATATATATATATATATATATATATATATATATATATATATATATACATATACACACACACACACACATATATATATTTACATATACATACACACATATACATTATATATATGTGTGTGTGTGTGTGTGTGTGTAATAGATTATATATATATATATATATATATATATAGTATATATATATATATATATATATATATATATATATATATATATATATAGTATACTCTTATTACTTCCCCAACCAACCTGTCATTTAAAAAAAAATTACACTTCCCCTTTCTGGTTTGGCACCTATGCCTGTAATGAACACAGGCAACCTGTAAATGTTTCATCTCCCAAGCTTTTGCTTACACTTCTCAAGGTTATCAGAACTTGTCAGAAATGTGGGATGCATGGCTAGGCTTAAAAAGGCCCTTGTGGTCATCAGCCTAGTAAACACCTATGAACACATGAACAAATGTTTGCATCACTTTCCCTCTAAAACAATTAGTCTGGTCTTAAAAATCCATGGTTTCTGTAAGTAATATATAGAAAATTGTACTGAGTAGAGTAGAAAGAGTATAATTGTTCATCTCTGTCCATGTGTTAGCACAACTTAGATATATGGCTGGGAATCAGAAATTGTACCCCAGG
Organism: Protopterus annectens; assembly: GCF_019279795.1. Taxonomy (NCBI): domain Eukaryota; kingdom Metazoa; phylum Chordata; order Ceratodontiformes; family Protopteridae; genus Protopterus; species Protopterus annectens. The sequence continues at coordinate 929,721,295 of NC_056730.1, forward strand.
ACTTACCACTGTACTATAAATGGACAGAGGCAGCTCTTAAACTTTTTATTCCATGCATGGCACCCCCCCAAATAATCTGTGGTATGATCCCAGTTATTCTCATTGGGGATAATATACAATTATCATCCATGGGATGGGTAAGGACAATATATAACCATGTGGGATAGGTTATTTTGAATGCTGAAAGGCTAGCCTGGTACTTACCTCGTCTGTATAACCAGATACTTTCAATATAAGGACCCCCCTACATTATCACGATTACAACCTCCTACCCCCTACATGATCACATGATTACAACCTCCTCTGACACACTGTCTCAATTGCATTTCTTTTACTAATCTAAATTGCCATCTTCCTCTACCAGCACCATGTCTTTTTACCCCACTTTGCCCTTTAACTCATTTTCTTGTGGGGAGTTCTGGAGGTTTAAACTGGCTTTTGAGTCATAATAATCACAAAAAGTATTAATTTTGTATTAATTTATAAGCAACTTACAATATCTCCGAGCAGCATTTTGTTTGTCTGTATGTGAGCTTATATTTGAGACTACGTAGTTTTGACTGTTACTTGGTTGTTGAGATATTTAGAAAAATATGAAAATTATGACTGTATATGTGTGTGTGTGTATAAATATATACATAGTATAAGAACAGCAACCACTCCTGAAATATATTGATGAATACATTAAAAAAAATTGTAAATGCAGTCTAATAAGGATGAAGCCACACTTTTGCCTGTAGCTAACCAGAACTACTACCAAATCTAATGTCACCAAATCACTCTAGGAATTAAAACATCTTGGGATTGAGTACACTTAACCACATTTCTATCCATAGAGGAGTAATTATAAACAATCTGGTTAATGCCACTGTTTTGGTATTGCTGATTGTCATAGTACCATATAATAGTCTGAACAGAAGTAAAGTTTAAGGAATTGTTTTCAGGAAGTCGGTTATGAAATGTCAGCTTGGCCTTCTTCTCAGTAACAGATCAGGTCAGAAAACTGGGGGAGATATAATAATTCTAGTAAAAAAGAAATGTCAAAAATAATAAAATTAATAGGTGCAAATGCATCTATGTTTGAAGATGCCCCAAACTGGCTTATAACTAAGCTGGTCATAAGCAACCACATACAATTACTGAAAACTGTATTTCCCTTGCTCCAGCCACTGAAAACACCATACCTGACATCCTAAAGTTGGCTAATAGAGGCAGTACAGTGATTACATGAGACTTTAGTATTGATCATCTCTGGCTAAGCACTTTGTATCGCAGAAAAACTTAATTACTAATTATGTTTCCCATTGGACCAAACCCCTCAAACAACAACATGTCTTTGCTTTATTTATTAATAACCAGCACTCCATGCAGCCATAAAATATAACTTGCCACCCAAGCACCCTCAGCAATTGCTTGGCTTTACAAGAAATGTTATAAATCCAATAGCACCCAAAACAAAATCAAATAAATGTAACAAATAAAAAAAAATCCAGAACTAAGTAGTGACCAGTGATATAAGATTGTTGACAATTTAGATTGGTCATAACTTTGTCAAAACCCAGATCTATTCCAGACCTCATGATTGTTTTATACACTTATTAGTACAGTCATTGACAAAGTTTTTGTGGGACATACAAATGTATGAGGGGGCACCACCACCCCTGGACCCTTCAACCTCTGCACTACTGTGCAATAATCACAGACAAAGGCAAAAACTACTGAGTAAAAAGATTCAGAATCATGGGCAGATTTTAAATATCCATATTCCATATTTAGAAAGTTGCTAGAGTGACAGGTTTTGCTATGAAAACAAAGTTGCTGTTACCGATTGCGCAAAGGATTATGGGGCATGATCATTACTGGTTGAAAATATCAGTATCCTAGTTGCGGTTATACATGGAACTGCTTAGCGCCTGATTTTGCAGATATCTACAGTTGTTCTTTTTTTTTTTTTTTAAAAGAAAGTTTAAGTGTAAGAGGGTTAGGAATCAGAATATCAGTCAACACCACTACCGTAAACTAGCAGTAAAGAAATATTTCTACTGAGGAAATGAATAACTGATAAAAACTTCAGTGTCTATACGGCTCTGTTTCAAACTTGCACCTCAATATGCTGCCAAATTTCCAAATGCCACGAGTGAGCAAATTGCTGTAGCAATAGTATACAAATTCTTAAACCAATCACGCCCGTAGTTTTTCAGCACACTAAAAGCTGCCATTGAGTGCCACTTTTAAATAAACCATTACGGAAATGCTATTGTAACTCAAAGTGCTAAGAACTGCAGTAACCTGCTGCACAGATGTATTACAGTACTAACCTTCAAAAATACATGTACATAGAGGGACACACAGATGCATACAGTCATTTATTTGCTCACTCTGGTTTAAGTCTGCACCTACACTACAGCTTTCCTAGGACTCCAACTCTGTTGCACAAAAGATAACACCAAAAACATCCATAAAACAAGCAAGACATAAATCACAACCTTTGTGAGCTGTGAAAAAAAGAAAAAATAATGCATGCATAATGACAAGACTACAACTACAAAGAGCAAAAAGAAACCATAAACAAAAACGAACATTATTCAGATTTTTAACAGTCTTCACTGACAGTTTATGCATAATGCTTGATGGCAAATACTTCTTAATCCGTACAATAATTTTGCAGCATACACTTCCTAGATTATGCTGTTCTCCCTAAACAACAAAAATAAAATAAATGTGCTTCTTATACTGTACCAGACTTGCGTCCCTGAATTGTCCCTTGCATTGTCGTCACTTTGGGTTATTCTGTGCCTGAGTGATGAATCCTCTTGCAGCGATCTGATTAACTGACGCTGCTTGCATCACCAGCTGGGCCAATGAAAGAATATGGGCTAAGCAATGGTGTTTGCTAGATGTTCATCGTGTTACCCTGCTGCAGTCATCACACTTGGGTTATCCTGTCGTCAGGCGGTCCCGCAGTCGGCCGGATTTCCAAAGTCTTGGTCCGACGTCGGTTGCTATCACCTCATCCCTGACGTCAGTGCGCCAGGGGTACATATATTGCAACCGACGCCATTTTCTCCAGTCTTTCTTGCCGCGCGGTGCCCGAAGCAGAAGCAGTTCGCAAGTGCCGGTCGGCCGACTCCTGAGATTTTCGAATTCGAATTTCAGACTGAAGTCTTCTATAAAGCTAAGTACCCCGTTGGGGAAACTTTTCTTGCCTCAGACCGATGTCAGAAAAAGTTAACAATTGTATTTCTTGCATACCTTGCCTAGGCCCTGATCACGACGTCACTTCTTGTCGTTTTTGTGCTAGATTTAATAAATGTACTATTAAAAGACGATTTGATTTCACACAACACTTTTTTGGTAGAAAATTTAACTATAACATGCCGTCGGAGCTTCCGACTACCGGCGTGCACAAAAGGCGCAGGGACAAGGACCGACAGCCCAGGCCTAAGCCCGATTCCGAGGCCTCGGTTGATCCGGTCTCAGGTTATCAGTGAGGCTCCGACGCAGCCTCTGACTACCGCAGTTCTGGAACCCGAGACCGCTACAGATATTTTGTCAGAATGTACTAGGCCAATGCAGCTTTTTACTTCAGGCCCTACCGATGATTTACCTTCCAAGGACGTCGGTACTTCTGAAACGCCATCGGTTTCTGAAGGCGTTTTCAGACCGACTCTTACAGTCAAAACGTTTTCCAAGTCGAAGACTCCTTCTAAATCGAAAAAGGCTTCACTTCAGTCTCCTGTTCAAGGCCCTATGCCTAAGAAACAGATGCTCAAAATGGCTGAACATTTGATTTCTCTTATCAGGGGTTCACAGCCTCCTCCTGACAAAAGGCCTAGACAAGAGGAAGATTCTGCTTCCTCTGAACAACTGTCTATTTCTTCGGATTCCTCTGAGGACCAAGACTATTCCTTCTCTCCTTATGAAGATTCTGATGCTGAGGAATCTATTCCCTCAGCTTCCCCTCCAGAAGATTACTCTTTTGGGGAAACTTTACACACTATGAGGGAACATTTTCACTGGGAAGGTCAGGATTACTCTGATTCCAAGAAAAGGCTGAGAGAGTTTCTTTTACTCACCCAACACAGACCTCTAGCTATCCCTCCTGTTTTGGACGTTGTGGATGATGTCTACTTAGAATCCAGTTTCATCCCTGACTCTCTACCTCCTGCCCCGGCCAAGCCTGACAGATACTACAGAGTACCTGATTCCCACAAATTCCTTTACAAAAGCCCAGTAGCTGACCCAGAGACTATCTCCCAGGGTCCCAAGGGGGCTAAGGCTTCCATGGCTAAAAATCCAGTACCTTCTGAAAGGGATTCAAGAGCACTAGACAGATGGGGGAAAAAGGTTTACACCTCAGCCACTTCAGCTATGAGAGCACTAAACTGTCAATTTCATATGCTTAAGTATCAGCAATTTCTGATCTCTCAGTTAAAACAAAAGATAACCACCTTACCTCAACAATCTGGAATGAAAGAAGTACAGGATTTGTTGCACGCCACCGAGCAGGTGGGCAAACATACCTTACAATGTGAGTTTGATTCTTTAGAGGCCTCCTGCAGAGCAGCTGTCACTGGATCAGTTATACGTAGGCATGCCTGGTTAAAAAAACAAAGTCTGCCTGATCATGTTAAAGCAAAACTATTAGATGCTCCCTTACAGCAGGATGTTCTTTTTGGTGTTAAAGCAGAGGAAGTTTTAAAGAAAATGGAAGATAAGGCGAAATCAATGCAGACAGTCAAAGATTTTCTACAAGTACAACCCCCTCGCTTCAGCAGAAACTGACCAACAAAAAAATGGTCCTTTCCAGCCACTGACAGGCCTCAGAGGGGTAAATACAGGCGCCCAAGGGGCAGAGGACAACCACAAGCTCAGTATAAGCCTCGCCAATGGGGCACTCCAACCCAGAAGGGAGGAGAAGACAGGTCTCAACCCACCAGAAGGCAAACTCAATGACTTGCACCTCAGCTGGCCAAACAAAGCTCTTTTGTCAGCCCCCTTGGGGGGAAAACTAGCACTATTTGCAGACAACTGGCACATGGTCACAAAGGACAAATGGGTCCTAGACATAATCTTACGAGGATACAGATTCCACTTTCACACCTTGCCAATAAAAAGAGGAATGCCAAACCTGCCACAAAATCAAAGGGCAGAGGCTCAAAAACAAATTACAGCTCTCATGGCCATGAGAGCCATTCAAAGGGTACCAACTCAAGAGCAAGGCCAAGGATTTTACTCAAGACTCTTCCTAGTACCCAGGAAAGAAAATGCTTGGAGACCAATTCTGGACCTTTCAATTCTAAACACTTACAAGTTCCCAAATTCAAGATGCAAACACTACAGCAGCTACTTCCCATGTTGGGCAAGGAAGCATGGCTGGTGTAACGTACCTCAAGGAGGCATACCTGCATGTCCCTATCAGACAAAGTTGCAGAAGATACCTCTGTTTCATTGCAGGTTCAACCCATTATCAATTCTCTGCACTGCCCTTTGGCTTATCTACTGCGCCCAGAGTATTCACAAAATGCCTGGCACCAGTAATTGCATACTGCAGACAAAGAGGAATTCAAATATATCCATATCTGGACGACTGCCTCATCCAAGCAGAAAGAAAAGACATTCTCTTACAACATCTGGCTTTTGTGAAGCATCTACTAAATTGTTTGGGGTACACAGTAAACGAAAAGAAGTCAAAACTAGTACCCTCACAAAAAATGACATTCCTGGGTGCCAGCTTGGACACAACAGCCCAGAAGGCTTATCTTACACCAGACAAGCAATTACAACTGACTCAGTATTTCAAGACAATGGCAACAAAGACCCAATTAACTGCAAGAAAAATTCTGCAGGCTTTGGGCTTCATGGCATCTTGCATTCTGATAATACCATTTGCAAAACTGCATATGAGGAAATTACAGTGGTACCTAAAAAGCATATGGTCTCAACACAGCCACAGCTTGGACATAGTGATATCTCTCATTCCCTGCCTTCAAAAGGAATTTCTATGGTGGGCACAGGCATGTCACCTCAACAAGGGTCAGCCTTTCATCTTGCCCCCACCCAGGCAAACTATCACAACAGATGCTTCAGACTATGCCTGGGGGGCACACATGGCAGGGCAATGCATTCAAGGCCTATGGACTGCAGAACAAAGAAAACTGCACATAAACCAAAAAGAGATGCTAGCTGTACAGAAAGCTCTGAAAGCCTTCAAGGATCTACTACAGCCAGGACAACTTGCAATAAAGACGGACAACACCACAGTAATGTGGTACATAAACGAACAAGGGGACACACATTCCTACCCTGTTTGCAGGCAAGCAATAATCTTATGGAACACAGCTCTGGCCTACCAAGTCCAATTACAGGCTCAATTCCTGCCAGGACAGAAAAACACATTGGCAGACGACCTAAGCAGAAACATCAAAGATCCCCACGAGTGGAAGCTAGACCCACAAATATCTACAATGATAACTCAAAGATGGGGTCTACCAAATATAGACCTGTTTGCCAGTCCTCAAAACTACCAGCTGACAAAATTTTGTACAAGGACATTCCACCATCAAGCTTGGAAAGTGGATGCTCTCTCCTTCAGTTGGAAAACCCTGACAGCATATGCCTTTCCTCCATTACCTGTTCTCACAAAGGTTCTTTTGAAGGTCAAAAAGGAGAAACCTCGACTGATTCTCATAGCCCCAGACAGGCCACGCCAGCACTGGTACCCGCTGTTGAAGAATATGGCTCACAGCCCACCATGGATATTGCCTCAAATTCCTCATTTACTCACGCAGCAAGACAAGCAGATTCTACACAGCCAGATCAAAACCTTAAACCTGGCTGCATGGCAAATCAATTAAGCATTCCACCAGCCCCTCTTTCACAAGCAGTACTGGATGTTATTCTAGAGGCCAGGAGGCCAAGCACCAGGAAGGCTTACTCGGACAAATGGAAAAGGTTTTGTGCTTGGAACCAAGCTAAAGGCCAAGACACAACTCAGCCTCATATGCCTCACATTCTGCAGTATTTAGCTGAGATGTTGCATAAAGGACTTTCCTTCTCCTCTATTAAAATCCATGCTTCAGCTATTTCAGCTCACTACGACACTAATTCACCTTTATTTTCAAATCCTCTTCTAAGGCAGTTCCTCAGAGGGGCAAAAAACATTAGACCACCTAGAAGAGCCCCTACACCAACATGGGACCTCAACTTTATTCTGGAAAAACTAACGCTACCTCCCTTTGAACCAGCTTTTTCTGCAGACCTTCAGTTCCTATCCTGGAAGACTGCCCTGCTCCTGGCAATAACTTCTGCTAGGAGAGTCTCGGAATTACGGCACTTATGGCAGTGGAACCTTTCCTCATTTTCCATCAAGACAGAGTTTCTCTACGAGCTAATACTTCCTTCATGCCTAAGGTGGTTTCCAGTGTAGCTTTAAATCAAACCATCCACCTACCCACTTTCTTCCCCAATCCACAGAACAAAGGTGAGAGACTCCTGCATTCCTTGGACATTCACAGGCAACTTTGTTACTACTTGGATAAAACTAAGGCTTTCAGAAAAACTGACCAGCTCTTTGTTTCCTATGCTACAGCTTCTCAAGGGAGGGCCATATCAAAGCAAACCATTTCTAAATGGATAGGCCATTGCATACGATTCTGCTATACCCATCATGGGAAACCAGTTCCTCCTACCATTAGATCCCACTCTACCAGGGCAACAGCTACCTCTACTGCCTTTCACAGGGGGGTTCTTACCAAGGAAATTTTAGAAGCTGCAACTTGGAGTTCTGTACACACCTTTACCAAACACGATCACTTACCTCTTTATTCTAAGTCCAGGACAGGCTTTGCCACTGCAGTTCTGCAGAGCCACATTGTCTCCACTAACCCTCTATGATGCCTCCACCCTACCTTAGCTTTGGGACTCAACCCAAGTGTGATGACTGCAGCAGGGTAACACGATGAACATAGTACAGTTTTGTACCTACCATAAATGTAAATGTTCGAGTGTTCACCCTGCTGCAGTCCAGGTTACCCTCACTCCAACCCCTCTGATCTACTGGCTAAATCTTTGCTATGCCTTTCTGATGTATTTGCTTATAGCTGAAGGGATTTTGTGTTTGTACAGTGTTCACACCTTTTGGTACTAATTCGGATCACCTTTTTGGGGGCACCTGACATCTGGGGCAAGAAAAACTGAAGAAAATGACGTTGGTTGCAATATATGTACCCCTGGCGCACTGACGTCAGGGAGGAGGCGACAGCAACCGACGTCGGACCAAGACTTTGGAAATCCGGCCGACTGCGGGACCGCCTGACGACAGGATAACCCAAGTGTGATGACTGCAGCAGAGTGAACACTCGAACATCTACATTTATGGTAGGTGCAAAACTGTACTTTATTTCTACTGCCCGTAAATAAACTTCTGGCTTTTAGAGGGTTCTTTTTACACTTCCTTCTATTTTTTTTTTATTTTGCTTTAAAGCAGGTGATGGGGGAATGCTGGTGTTTGTGCTTACTATAACCGGGAAAGCAGAGAAGATCGGCTAGCTGTGAACGATCACAGCCATAGAAAGGGTGCACAGCAAGCCAATTTATTAAAAAATTCCTCTTTAAACAGTACCTAATTCTACTGTAAAAATAAAGTTGAGAAGGTAATTAGTACTTTTTCACTTTAGTTTTCAGCAGTGGGAGTTGCATTGTGTTAGTGAATTTACTAGCGCTCCTAGACGACCTCAGATGTAATGTATCAGGGAGTGTTCAGATGTAACTTTAAATGCAGCCCGTGACTGTACTCTGGGTTAATGAGTTAAATAATATCTTTGTATAATGCCTCTGTGCTGCCCTTCCACATTTTGAATGTATCCTGTGGCTGTTTTGATGTACTGCGCATGCGTATGGGACTTGTCCCAATGCTTACGCAGTGCATCAGTGCTGTGCAACTGTTGCAATGGAGAAAGGAAGATCTCCGTTGCTACTTTTTTTTTTTTTTAATACAAAAAGGAAACCGGGACAGGCAAAATAAAAGGATAATCAAGCAAGTTTGTTAAGTTTTGCAAAACTTACCTGATTATCCTTTTATTTTTGTCTGCGCTGTCTCCCTCCATTGGTTTAAGTCTTCCGGTTTCTTTTTATAGTAAAAAAAAAAAAAGTAAAAAAATGCGAGATATACTAATGGGAAAAAGTCCGGGGGACCGGGCTTTTTTCCATTAGTATACTCTCTGATTTACAATGGGCACGTTGGTTGGGCTGGCCAGTCAGCATGCTTGTTTTTTTTAATATTTTAGGCTAGTCATTATATAATTAAGAAAGTTACAAAGCTTTTTATTAAAAATGGCCTAAATAAATAAGTACAGACAAGTGGAAAACGGCATTGCTGCACCACTTTCTCTCTGACCCATCAAATGCTGCAGTGCATTTACTAACATCATAAAATCACTGAAATATAGTAAGAGCAAAAATAATTGAAGTATCCAAACCTTAAAAGAATAAATTGAATCCAAAATCAAATGCAGTCATACATAGACAGCAGTCACATAGCACTTGCAAGTAAATAATCTTGTTGCCAGTGGTAGACATTCCTTTGTTTATTAAGATGTGCTGAATATTCTAACAAAAGGACTCCTCCTCCTCCTCCTTTCCTCAAGCAGTAGACAGCAGAATTTTATTACAAAACACAGAATCTTGCTCAGATGGAGAAGTTAAGCTCACTGGTACTTCGTAAGGTGCATTTTGTGGCTTTCATCTCTTTTGTGGAATATATGGAGACAAGGGACTTTGACAAGTTGAGGCAAGGGTGTCACTCTTACTTGCCATCTTTGCTGATAGTATTAGAATATGATTGAAAGATGAAGTAACAGGCTTTGAGATGCTGAATATTTTTCACAGTATGACCTGTGAATGGGAATGTCAGGTTTATGTAATTAAGTACAGCTACTGCTAGGTCTGCTTTAAAAGGCAAGGTATAGTTACTGCTAAGTCTACGTTAAAAGGCAAGGTGTAGTTACTGCCAAGTCTACATTAAAGTTAAAGGTGCATTTCCAGTGGACAGAACATCTTTCTGATTTCATTGCAGTTTACTGCTGGCACTTTTCCAATTAATGCATTAATTTTTGAGCAAATGTGTTTTCTCTTCCTTTCTCAGCAAACATTGGACTTTAGATGGTAACCAGTTCTGGATGGGACACAGTCCATTGCAGGATATGCACGCATGCCTGCATGCGTGCACACACCCTCACACATCCACACATGCACACTGCAGCTTAGTGGCATCTGTTTGTGTACTTAACAATCTTTGCAATGTGGGAGACAACTGGAGTCCTTGACGAAAACCTATAGTATATAGTATAGTATATGCAAATTCTACACAGAAGTGTCCCTTGCTTGGTACCAAGTTTTATGTGCAGCAAAACTAACTGCTTTATTACTTTACCGCTCCTGATTACTGCAGTACTATAGCTATCAGGTGGTCAGAGACTTGGGGTACAACAGTGTTAGGGTTGGCAGTGCTGTTGCTTATTTGTAGGTTAGTAATTTGCAGGATACGTTCAAAGCCAAGGGGCTTTTATGAAAGTCCATTGATACACAATGCTAGGAGAGAAGGAAAGATGACTTTAAATACAGAAAATACTCTGAAATTAGTGAGAACTGAAACTGCCAGAATTTTATCAAGTTGTAATATTTGAGAGAGCTGAGGATTATCACGGGTCTTAACCTGGGAGATATCATAGCAGCTTCTTAGTATGATTTTGAACATGAAGTTAGTTGAGGATGCAGTCTGTTAGTGTCCATTGATGTATGAATGAAGGAAGCTTTTTAAAGGAAGAGGTGTTCGGCTATAACTCTACACAGAGTTCAGCCATAAGCAAACCATTTAAAACAGCTTGGGTTGGAAGAAGTACCTCATGGAAATATTAAGTGAGAGATTTTTTTTTGTAACTGTAGTTTGATAAACAAATGTGGCTTTCAAGTACTGGTGAATTCTGTGACACTCATCCGTAGTTGCATGTAACGTTACCTGGTTGCTGTATTTTTGAGAAGTTTACATGTCTTCCTAGGCTGTATCTGCTTGTGAGTGCATCTTGTATATGAGATTGTTTTAGATACATTTTATACTATACTCCCTGATTCTCTTGGCAGTTCTGGAACATTTCTTGTTTTGAATGCCCACTTAGGTTTCACTAAGGAAGTGTTACGCTGTACTGAGTTGGAAAAGTCTGCAGTGGGGAAAATGTCTGTAATCATCAGCCAATAAGTGAATTACCAGCTGCAAGTGCCTGTCTCTTGTGCATTGTACATGTAGTAGTGATTTTCTTTGTTTGAACAAATGCCTACCACCTACACTAAATATCTGCATTCATATTTGCCAAATGCTTAGTAACACACAATCTTGATTGTTTTCAGTTTTTTTATGACCCCTTTCTTTCCTTTTACCATACTTTGCCATTCAGCTGTTACCTTCATTACCACAACTTCCTTGCCCTGAATCCCCTGATTGCTGCTTTCCAGGCTATGTCCAGATGTAACCCTTCATTGGATGGGCCTTCTGACTTCTCAGGAAGTTAAATTTGCAGTATTTACAGTGCTTGGAGAGCGAGGAATTCCATAGGGATTTGTGGATCATGGCACTGAAAGCCTTCAAGTGCATAGTTTTCAGGCAGTGTCCTATTCTGTATGAGCAGCGTGTGAATGATGTCACACTGTCATTACCACCCCGTGTTTGATAGGCCACCTGCAAGTCTCCTGTACAGCTTGTAAAGCCAGCTGGTTCCTCTATACATTTTTCAACATGACAGGAAAGCTGGCTACTAGCTGCTTATTCCCTGGCTTAATGCTGGAGTACCCCGAGCTTCTTGCTGAACATGGGTCACCAGTCACACAGACAGACTCCTTGTCTCTGCACCATTCGACTGGCAAACATGATCTTGCTTTTAGGAAAGTATATTGAGAAACAGTGGTCAATGTTTTATTCAGATAAAGAGCAATTAATAATTTTACAAGAATTTTTTGTAATTCGTAATTTCGTAATATCCCTATCACTCTGAGTACAATTTTATTTTTTGAATGCATGTCATATGTTGGTGTATTCAAATAAAAATGTCTAAATATTAAAAAGAGTTGAAACTGAAATACTTTATTACACAAACTAGATATTGATTTCTTTTATAGTAAGGAAAAGGACAAATGTTTTGAGTTGTCTTTCTATAGTTGCTTTGAGACACATGTTTTTGACCGTTAGAAAAAGTGTGCATTGTTTATATTATCAGAATGGTAAATTAATAAATGTGATTTAAAAAGACAGGAATGTAAGTTAAAAATAAATATTATTTTGTGTGTTCCATTTCCCTGTATTTAAATTAAGTAGCTCTTTGTTTTTTCACCAGGGGTGTGATGAAGGTTACATGAGTAAGACAGTTATGACAACAAAACCCATCAACTCTCTGTGTATTATTAAAACTTGCAGTGATGGAGATAACCAAAATGATGATACTTTATATAAAAATGAGGTAAGAACAGTTTTGATGTCAGATCCATCATTCTGATTTCCTTTTGTACAATGCTTTTAATATGGACGTAAGTCCCCTAACTGAGAACTGTACGTGAAAAGTAAGCATTTTATATACATGTATACACATATATATATATATATATATATATATATATATATATATATATATATATATATATATATATATATATATATATATATATATACATACACACACACACACACACACACACACACACACACACACACATATATATATATATATATATATATATATATATATATATATACATACACACACACACACGTGTATAATTTGTATATATATGCCTATGTCTATCTATATATCAATTGAAAACTACACCTTTGAAAGTCAAATGATCGAACAAAAATGTTCAAACATCAGCTGATTGAAAATGGACCAAAATGAAGTGAAGCTTGTGAACCCAGCATTCCCTGCTAATTGTAGATATCAGCTCCCAAGATTACAGTACAGTGAGGAAACTGTAAAGTCCTCGATCCCCAGTTCACTGTGATCTTGCACTAAGTGATGCTGGCATTCTTTGGTCAAATGCCTCTTCAACCAGTTGTACTACCATTGCAAACGTAGCAAATGTTTGACCAGCTATTGGTTTATAAATATATATACAGGTTGTGGTATAGTGGTAATTTGTCCTTTCTTCACTGTAGCGAGATCTCGGAGTTGGTACATACGAATAGCAGGGGTTGGGGGTGAACATGGGGCTGTTTTGGATTGATTTTTTTTTCCTGAATCTTTGTGATTCAAACTTTTCTATTCAGTTTCTAAGTGCTCAAAAGTTGTAGTTCGAGCACTTGATGCCGACTCGTGTTGTATATTATTTGTGTGTATAAAATATATATATATATATATATATATATATATATATATATATATATATATATATATATATATATATATACATATATATATATACATATATATATATATATATATATATATATATATATACACGGTTCTACCTGACATAGTCGAAACCACACAACACCGACAACGACATCACCGACACCACATAATCGACAGTGCATTAACACGAAACCTCACATACCCGACAACGAAATAACCGACGGTACACAAACACGAAACCCCATACACTGCACACACCACAATAACAACAATAAAAAACAAAACACATCCCCATTCCACAAACCACACACACAATACAAGCACACCAAAATCCTTACAAACCCACACTACTTACATACACAACTATCGACAACCCTAACCCTAAGGTCCGTCACTATCGCACATGTACCTAACCCGCTCCCTAACCCTAACTCACTTAACCCGCCCCTATCCCAAAGTCTATCCCTACCGCACACTTACCTAACCCGCTCCCTAACCCTAACTCACTTAACCCGCCCCTATCCCAAAGTCTGTCCCTACCGCACACTTACCTAACCCGCTCCCTAACCCTAACTCACTTAACCCACCCCTATCCCCACAGACCGTCAATATCCACACTTACCTGACTCGCACCCTAACGTCCGTCACTACCGCATACTCACACAGTCTTTTCCCATGTCGGCATCCTCGGCGTCGGTGTTGTCATCCATCATGTCGGTCTTCTGCATTGTCGATGTTCTGGCACTCGCGATTCGCGTCGGTCTTCTTCATTGTCGATCTTCTGGAGCTCCGGATTCCGTTGTCGGTGTTCTAAGCTGTCGACTAACTCAGGTAGAACCATATACACACACACACACACACACACATATATAGTTCACAAATAGAGTCCAGCACTAAAAAACAGTCTTCCAAAAGAATACAGGTAGACTTAATACGAATAACCGAGTCAATCAATCAAGTTGCGATAAACAACTTTATCTTTCCATGAATATGGCAGTCTTCACCTTACAGTGGATAGCAAGCAATCGAACAGCACAAACACAAACCGGTTTCGCCCCCTGGTGTCCTCAGTGGAGTACAGTCACAAATAATCTTTCCCTTAATATATAAATGTTTTTAAGGTTGTAGACACATAAAACTCACAAAGACCAAGCATCAACACTAGAAAACACAAAACTACATTACAAATAAATCAATTATATAACATATTAAATATAATCTAATATCAATATGTAATGCAGTTTCTATACCTGAATTTTACCTCTACCAGATAAATATTAAATCAGTAGAAAAAACATAAACATAAATATAATATACTGGTGTCACTAGTTATATCATAACCATTTACCAATATTCATTTAGGCCTGGCTTATATAAAGCTCATAAATTAATAATCCATAACCTTTCCTTTCTATCTAAAATAGAGTGCTTAGTAATATCTGACAGTTCTTTACCTAAAACAGTGTCTATACCTACAAATACAAAATGTGCAGTTAGATGTTCCAGTTTAGGTTTATAAAGTGCACACCTTTGTCTCTTACAGTTAATATCACTAAGATGTGTAGCTATCCCGGTCTTAAAAGTCCTGGATGTTTGTCCAATGTAAAAATGCTCCACATTGACAGATAGCCATATAGACCGCTATGGATCAGTCGAAAACCATGCTGAGTGGGTATTAAAAGGTTTTCTAGAAATAGGCGGCATAGTAATTGTGCATGGTTGCATTTTTCCATGATTTTTGATAATAGTGAGTATAGCTATAGGCCTAAAATTGGAAATTTCTGTAGATGTACCTCTTTTATGGATGGAGATGGTATAGAATTTTTTCCAGATGGATGGAACAGTGATAAATTGTTCACTGTCTGAATCTAAAGTAGATATGGGGTATGCAATGGAACAGGCGGCTATTTTTAGCAAGTATGGCAGCAAGCTGTCAGTAGAAGGAGAGCATGGCTTTAGGGTATGAAGAAATTTGTTGATCTAGGCGTTTGATACAGATTGAAGAGAAAAAGTGATTTGTTGGGGATTGGGGTGAAGTTAGGAAGAGCTCTAGAACCAGAAGGCAGTAATTTACATGTCTACTTCACAATGTCGAAAACCGACAATATCGAAAGTGCAGAACATCGTGCAGGTAAACAGAAATCTCTGTAGGGGGAGATTTCCATTTACCTCAATGTAGTGCGGTCTTGGAGTTAGAATATTTAAGTAGGGGGGTGTGGTGGGTGCAGGGGGGCTTTCCCCCCTGCCTACGCTAGTTGGTTTTTATTTTTGTTTGTTTTTTTTAACGTTATTCGATGTTTTACTACATCGATCACTAGAGGCCGACCTTTAGTGATTCAATGTAGTAAAATTTCGATAACGTGATATAGACGCTTAATTTACTAATCGTGTTGATGAAAAAGGAATTGAACTGGGTGGCTGTTTCTGTGGGAGACAGGTTAGGATCAAGGTTGGGAATTGGTGGGTTACCTGGATGTAAGATGTGGTTAATTGACTTCCAGATGTCCCTGGGGTTATTATTTTGATTAGAGGTGGATTGTGAGTAGAAGTTTCTTTCATCAGATTCTGTCATTTTTTAGTTTTGTTTCTAAATTCTTTATATTTTTGTAAGTTTGAAGGAGATTTTGATTTAGTCCATTTTTTCCACGCTAGATCTGTGACATGGATAGAGGAACGAGTGGTGTTGGTAAGCCAAGGGGCGATTTGAGATTTAACTCATGTTCAAAGAGGGGCGAGAGTTTTGAGAATATTTAAAGAAAGTTAACTGAAGTATAGAACAGCATCTTTAGTAGGGAGTGAAAAGAGTGAAGACCAGTTAATGGAGGATAGGAGGCTATTTAAGTATTCTGAGTTGAAGTTGGTCAGTTTACAGAAGGTTTTAGATTTGAGAGTACTTGTAGTGTGGGAGGTGTATCTAACTACTCAGATAGGTGCATGGTCGCTAAGAGAGTCAGATAGTGATTCAGGTTTCTGGTATTTATTGGGATGAGATACTAGTATCCAGTCAATAATTGGGTGTGAGTTTGAAAGTTTATTTAGGTGGGTTAGAGTTGAGATGACCTGTGTGAAGCCATAAAGGTTTATACTTTGACAAGGGGAGTCTGTTTTAAAGGGATGCCAATTTATGTTGATGTCCCCTAGGATAGTTGTTTCTGTTGTAATGTTCTCTGAGAACCAAGATAGTATTTGCTCTAGGAGGGAGATATTATCACCAGGAGGTATGTACATGGCGGCCACAGTTAAGATAAGGTGTTTGTTGCGAATTACATTTACTGACGGAATTTCAGCACAGGGGAAGGGAGGTAGAGAGGTGTTAGAAGAGGTTACTGTGAGATGGTCAGGATGAAGGATAGCTACTCCTCCACCTTTTCTATTTATTTTATCCAGATGTAGTATGTTATAGCCAGGTGGGAGAATGTTGTTATCCGAGTTATGTTGTTTGACCCTGGTCTCTGTAGGAATTAGAGGGAGATATAGGAAAGTAGTTTGAGTTGACTGAGGGTTGAGAGGTTAAAGTACAGGTAGGATAGTTGCTGTGTGTTGAGCCTATACAGTAAGGTAGTACAATATGGAAAGTAAGTATAGGAAGAGTGCAGGGAGAGACATTGGTTGGTTGAAATGTAATCGGGAGGAGGGTAGTGAATAAAAGTGTAGATGACTGTATTGCTGTAATGGGAAGTATGGGGAGTGACTTGGTGTAAGGTGTAGCAACTGGTTAGCTATAAAGGAAATTATGTCAGGGGTGGGTGGGAATAGGGGGTTAGGGTGGGGAATGAAGTGAGCCTGAGCATAGTGGGCTGAGCCAAGGAACTCAGTTCAGAGCAGACAACACTGTTAATGGGAGTGAGTCAGGAGAGACCCAAGATTATCAAAGTACAAATAAAGATTTAAAATCCTGCAAAGCCCAGTATGGCATCTGAAGTGCACACTTCCAAAACCAAAATGATTGAAGTTACCAGTGATGATGAGAAAGAGAAACACTGCTTAGAAACGCTGCTTAATCATTTCCAAAGGACCCAAAGGCATACAGCAGATCTTTATTAGAGAGGAAATTAAAGGATCACTCACTGTCATTTGTTAGGGGGCAAAGGCTCTGTGTATAGTTAAAGCAGATGTCACATCTAGAAAAAAAAAATAAACAAAAAACTAAAAAACAAATTTTCTTCCAGACTTCCAAAGAAAAGTAGTGGATGTATTTAGATTTTTTACCGGGCCTGTTTACAGCCATAATGGCACTTAGGCCACCATTTTAAGGGCCTACTTCTACCATTCGTACTCCTCCTCCTCCTCCTCAAAAGAAACACTTAGGAATAAGTGGATTAGTCAGACTTTGGTGAGCTGTCCTTGGTCTATTCATCTCAGATCCATTTGCTAGTTCAAGTGGCCTCAGATGGTGAAGATCCTTCTTCTCCCAACATCCCAGTTGAAGAAGCTTTATTCAGAAAAACTGCTGTTAACTTGATGAATCATTTTGTATAGTAATCTAACCTGATTTCTGATGTTCAGTAGAGATGTTCTGACCTCTTGGAAATAGGCACCCCTGCTCCTGCACCTGTAACTTTTGATCTGGAGGCTTTCTTTAATACCTTTGCATCCACTTCCACTGCACCGGATTCCCAGCCAACAGCTCCTAAAAGGTCTGACAGGTTTTATAATGTACCTGTACTATTCTGTACAAAAACCCTGTGACCTACCCTTCTGTGTTTTCCATGTCTACAGGCAAGCCCGTCTAAGTTTCAACTTACTGCCAAAGCTTTTCTTTCTGATAAAGATAGCAGGTCACTGGACAGACTGGGGAAAAAGGTTTGGTCTTCTTCTCTCGCCATCAAAGCTCAGATGACTATACTTACTGTCTATTCTGGGCAATTTAAATAAAACATTCTCCTCCCAGGAGGAACCTGTTAGTAAACATTAGGCCTTATCAATGGTGGTTCAAGCTTTACAAGTATATAGAAAGAGCATTAAATCCAGATATAATGCAGTAGAAGATTTCTCCAGAGCATCTGCAATAGGTTCTGTGATCAGGTGGTATGCATGGCTATGTCCTCAGTTCCTTCCAGAGGATATTAAGGCAAACTTCTAGACTCTCTCCCTTAAACAAGGTCCTTTTGTTCAGACAGGATTTTGCCAGTCTTTTCAAACAATTGCAGAAACAAGGTAAAGTTATGAAGGACTGTAGACAGATGTTTATTACTTCTGTCCAAGATACCAAAGGAATTACCTTGCCAAACCTACTTCCTTCACTCACGTGGAATTCAGGCCTTTTAATAAATCCAAGAAAATGCCTATGAAAATATTTCAGTACAAGACAATCAGGGATTCTCATTCTTGGAGGTATCCTTACCAGAAAAGTCTGCCAGACCACCATCTGTCCTCCTCCCCACTACTTAGTCCATCCCTCCTCCTATGTAAAAGGCTCACCTCCGCTCTAAAAAAACTGGCTACCCATCACTTCAGACAAATGGGCTGTTTCAGTCATTCAAAATGGTTGCAGAGTGACCTGGAAAGATGTGCCTCCATTTATTGGCATCACTTCTCCTCTATGAAACCAGGTACAATTGCTCTATCCTATCATTCAAAGCTTGTTCAAACAAGTTACAAAACAACCAGTGCCTCCACAGTGTGGGGGAAAATAGTTCCATTCCAGACTATTCTTCCCAATAAAAGGAGACTGATTCTGGATCCCTCCAACGTCACACCTTTCTTTTCATTCCATCTTTCAAGATGCTGTCCTTGCAAACTTTGTTTCCATTCATTCTCCCTCAAACCTTCCTGGTGTCTCTGGACCTAGAGGATGCCCATCTCCACATTCCTTTTCACCTTACTTACAGGAAATTCTTGTGGTTTTCTACTTCCTCATCACACTTTCAGTTCTCTGCTTTGCCTTTTGGACTCTCTACAGCCCCCAAGTATTCACAAAGTGGCTCACTCTAGTCATAACTTACTGCAGGACTCATTGAATTCAGATTTTCCCTTACCTAGATGACTTGTTAATACAGGCATCCTTTCAGCAGATACTCTTGGCTTATCTTAAATTCACCGCTGTCCCTTCTTCAGGCTCTGGGTTCACAGTAAACATGATAACGTCAGCAATGAAACCAACCCAAGACCTAATCTTCTTGTGATGCAGAATGGACACCAGAGTAAATAAGGCCTTCCTTCCTCCAAAGTGCACAGCATCATCACTTATTTCCGTTCTCTTCATTCCTTTACTACAGGTGAGTTCCTCAAGGCATGGGGATTCATGGCAGCAACCATTTCCATGGTCCCCTTTGCCAAACCCAGTATGAGGAAGATCCAGTGGTACCTGAAATCCACTTGACCCAACATTCCCATCCCCTGGACACACAGGTTCCTCTCCTACCGTGCCTGGAAAAGGAAATACTGTGGTGGATGCCACAGATAAAGCTCAACCTGGGTTTCCCCTTCAAACTGCAGTCAGCACAGCAGGAGTTGCACACAGATGCACCAGATGATGCATGGGGAGCATGTATAGGCAACCTGAGAGTTCAGGGGTAGTAGGTATACAAGCCTAATGTTAGAGTACATCAGTCTGAAGGAGACATGTGTAATACAGGCCCTACATATCTTCTTCCGTTATTGGAAACCAGGTCCCTTAAGAGTGTTTAGAGACAACACAGTGGTCATGTGGTACGTAAGCAGAGGGCACAAGATCTTAACATCTGTGCATACTGGCTCTTTTTGTCATCGAACAGGCCACAAAAGCAAACCTGTTCCTCCAAGCAGTGTGCATGCCCTCACAAGACAACATACTTGCATATTTTCTAAGAAGATCAAAAGAAGATCCTTATGAATGGATACTGAACAGGGAGGTCTTCCTAGACATAGTCCACAAGTGAAGGGTGCCTCATACAAATATCTTTGCCCCATCGACAACAAACAACTTCTGCTGTTGCCCCATCGACAACAAACAACTTCTGCTGTTTTGCACCAAGACCTACTGTCCTCATGCTTGGAAAACTGACGCAGTCTTGCTGGTGACTCCCTTTTGACCAAGGCAGCACTGGCTTCCCTTTCTCTTCCACCTAACCAAGGACCATCACCAGAACCTCCCCTCCACAGTGGACTTGCTCACACAACAGAAGGACTTGGTACTGCACCCCAACCTGTCATCCCTCAACCTGATTTTGTGGATAATAGGATTCTAATTCCCTTCAGACTCAAATTTTTTGAGGGCATACTTAAGATTCTCCAGGAAGCAAGAAAATCTGCTATCAGGAAGCCTTGCATAGCAAAATGTAAGAGATTTACTATATGGTGTCCGACTTGAAAACAGGACCCAGGATGGGATAATACCCCACTCTTCCTCTATTTGTGTAAACTGTTGCAGTCTGGCCTAGCATACACATTTAAGACACACATTTCAGCCATATCTGTGTGCCTGCCTCTGGATCCTCCACTTCTTGCCAGACTAATGTTAGAACAGTCCTTAAAAGGTGTACTCCATCTGAAACCTCCAACGAAGGCTATTCCTCCTGTTTTGGACCTCAGTTTTGTGCTGGAAAAACTCACTCTCCCTCATTCCGATCCAGCAGTAACAGCCTCTCTTAAATTTTGTACTTTGTAAACTGTTCTGGTAGCCCTCACTTCCAACAGACAAGTTTCCAAACTGCATACCCTTATGGCAACCTCTCCCTTCCTTATTTTTCATAAGGATAGTGTGTCTTTATGGGCCAATCCCTCATTCATGCCTGTAGTAGTAAATTAACTCTTTATCAGGCCGTAAATCTTCCCACTTTCTTCCCTAATCCACAAAATAAGGGAGAATTCTATATTCCCTTGATGTGCATAGGCAGCTCAGATTTTACCCGGATATGACTAAAGATATCCGCAAGTTTGACCAATTGTATGTCAGTTTCAAAGAGTTCAAGTTAGGAAGCCCAGTTTCAAAACAAACTTCTGCTAACTAAATTCCTAAATCCATTTAGGCAAATCCTTACTCTTTCTAGTAAAGACTCATTCTACTAGCGCAGTGGCTTCATCGGGTGCCTTTTACAAGGAGATTGGCTCTAGAACAATTTTAGAAGCAGCTACTTGGTCTTCTGTGTATACTTTCACCAAATCTTAGAGTGTTTGCCTTTTGTAAATCCAGAACTGCTTTTGACAGGTTAGTCCACTCTGGAAAACTAGACAATTCTCTTCTCTTCTCTCCCTTCCAACCACCCTTCATACTTCTTAAGCTAGAAAAATCACCCAACAGTTTGGAATACTGCAACAGTGGTCCATGGAATGGCATAGTCCAATTGTGTAAGAACTTGCTATAACAGTAGATGTCCTACTTATTACTGTTGCAGTATTCCTTCCTTTCCTACCATCCCCCTTATTTAATTATTCCTTACTTTTTCTTCATGGGCTAAGAAAGATCACGGTTTTTCCACCTCTTCTCAGTTTATTTTCTCAAACAGGCCTCTTCAGGCTTACTGGCTTGGAAATAGTTTGAGGATTTGCACTCATATGTCCACTTATATACCCTTACATACTTCGGATGTATGAGTCTATAGAAGATTTTGGCTGCGGTACTGTGGCTGGATGACTAGTTTATATGGCGAGATGACCCAACAGTTTGGAATATTGCAACAGTAGAAGTAGGACATCTCCTAGGACACAACTACACTTTCTTTAACTGTGCTTCCAGGGTTGCATTTGAGGGAACGCCATTGGAAATTATCTTTGTCAATGTGATACCTAACACATTACCATTAAGAAAACTAATAAATGTATTAGACAGCCTTTGAGTGAGTCCTAGGGTGAGACCCTGGTAATATACATTGGCTTGGCAGCTCCAGAAAGTAATAGCAGTTGGATCCCACTATTAGGAAAAGATGGTTACCAGTAGATTATTTTTAATATTTATGTAAAACCCTGACTTCATTATACAAACATAATTGGTAAGTTGAAGGGATATAAGGAATCTTAGCAGGGCTGGAAAAGTAATTCAATCTGGGGGTTCCTCGATTCACTGTAGACATATACAAAAAGGTATGAGAGAAAAAACTTTAGAAGAGTACATTGTACGAAGGTAAGTATTTGCAACAGTAGAGGTAGAAGGGGACCAGTGTTAGCCCTAACTGATAACTTAAAGTTGAGCAAGCAACAGAAAAAAAGCAGCAAGGAAGCCGACTAATGTACAGGCATGTTAAAATGTTAAACTGCCATCACTGTAGATCAATGTGTGTGTATGTAACTTTAAGAAGCTATCCAGGGGCTTGCACACGTGTATAAATAATGAGCATGTGTGAGCCTGACTGCCATTTTGTAGTAAGCTGTTGATGTAACCATGTATGTATGTAAGGTCTGTCTATTAGCCAGTTGTTTGTATTTTATGATGCTGCTATCCATCCTGATGTGTTTCTATTATTAAAGCATCTAAACAAAATATCCCACCTGCTTGTCATCTATGATAGAGAAGGACGAGTGACATGGTGTCAGAAGTGGCATGTCTAAAACGACTTAAAGCCAGGATGGAATCCAAATTCTACAGTTTGAGTTAGAAAGGCACTTGGTTGGAACTGGAGGAATATAGAGGAGTGAGTCATCCCTACTTACTGTACGTATACTTCGCAAAACAGGTCAGCAATGAATTTCAGATGTTAAACTTGCTTAGCACTATTTCTTATTTGCAAAATGTGAAACAAGGCGTACAGAACATTCTAAATTATATTCGCATAAACTGATATGTACGATATTGTATAAATATTCGAATTGCAACAGAAAATGTTTGGAATAAAGTCCGAATTGCATAAAACAAATAAAATAAGAGGAAATGACCGCATTTTTCAATACGTGCTTAGCGAATCCGTATTTTTCATATTAGTCAAAGATATCCAAGTTATCAGAAGTATATAAAGTGTTTGCATGTTTGTGCAGTGTTACAGTAAAGTTATTTCACAAAATACAGCCATTACAGAGCATATTTCGCAAAGTACAGTATTTCAAAGAGTTTGTTGTGCATTTGAATGTTATTGCAAGCTCAAAAAACAGTTTGATGTTCATCGTGTTACCCTGCTGCAGTCATCACACTTGGGTTATCCTGCCGTCAGGCGGTCCCGCAGTCGGCCCGAATTCCAAAGTCATGGTCCGGCATCGGTTGCTGTCGCTTCTTCCCTGACGTCAGTGCGTCATGGATATATAAGAGGCATCCAACGCCATTTTCTTCAGTCTTTCTTGCTGCGCGGTGCCCGAAGCAGAAGCAGTTTGCAAGTGCCGGTCGACCGACACCTGAGATTTTCGATTTGAATTTCAGTCCGAAGTCTTCAGTGAAGCTAAGTACCCCATTGGGGAACATTTTCTTGCCTCAGTCCAATATCAGAAAAAGTTAACAATTGCATTTCTTGTGGGAAGCAAATACCTCATAAGGACTTCCATTCCTATTGTATTTCTTGCCTAGGCTCAGACCACGACGTCACAGGTTGTCGGTTTTACGCTAGATTTAATAAACGCACTATCAAACGCCGCTTTGACTTCGCACGGCATTACTTTGGTAGGAAATTCAATTATATCATGCCGTCGGAGCAGCCGACGACCGCAATTCATAAAAAACACGCAGTTCATAAAAAACGCAAGGATAAGGACAGGCAGCCTAGGAATAAGCCAGACCCCGAGGCCTCAGCTGGGCCTGTCGCCAGTTCTCCGGTTTTCAGTGCGGCGCCTACGCAGCCCCTAACGACCGCAGAGCTGGAACCCCAGACAGCTGCCGACTCCCAAGCAGAGTCTACTAGGACAACGCAGCCATCTACCGACACTGGAGCAGATTTAGACACCGGTGCTGAGGAAACACCTTCAGTTGCAGAAGGTGTCTTCAGACCGACTACACTCACCATTAAATCTTATGCTAAGCTTAAAACTCCTTTAAAACCTAAGAAAACTGTTCATCAGTCTACAGGTCAAGGCCCCATGCCTAAGAAACAGATGCTTAAAATGGCTGAAGATTTAATTACCCTTATCAGGGGTTCCCATCCCCCTCCTGATAAAAGGCCAAGACAAGAGGAGGATTATGTATCCTCTGACCAGGTTTCTCTCTCCTCAGATTCTTCTGAGGAACAGGATTGCACTTTTCCACCTTATGAGGATTCTGATGCTGAAGACTCTATTCCCTCAGCATCTCCCCCTGAAGACTACTCCTTTGGGTAAACATTACATACCATGAGGGAACATTTCCACTGGGTAGGCCAGGATTACTCAGATTCTAAGAAAAGGCTCCGAGAGTTCCTTCTATTACCCCAGCACAGACCTCTTGCTATTCCTCCTGTTTTAGATATTGTGGATGATGTCTACTTGGAGTCTAGTTTAAATCCAGACTCTCTACCTCCTGCTCCAGCCAAACCAGACAGATACTACAGAGTACCTGACTCACACAAATTCCTTTATAAAAGCCCTGTAGCTGACCCAGAAACCATATCCCAGGGTCCTAAGGGAGCAAAGGCTTCTATGGCTAAAAATCCTGTGCCCTCTGAAAGAGATTCCAGAGGCCTAGATAGATGGGGAAAGAAAATATACACCTCTGCAACTCTGGCTATGAGAGCATTAAATTGCCAGTTTCACATGTTGAAATATCAACAATTCCTGATGTCTCAGTTAAAACAAAAAATGAGCACACACTCGGAACAGCCTGAGTTCAAGGAAATGCAGGATCTGTTGCATGCAGCTGAACAAGTGGGCAAGCATACTTTACAATGCGGATTTGATTCACTGGAAGCTTCCTGTAGAGCAGCTGTTACTGGCTCAGTCATTCGTAGACATGCTTGGTTAAAAGAGCAAACCCTCCCTGACCATGTTAAAGCAAAATTATTAGATGCACCTTTACAACAAGATGTATTATTTGGTGTCAAAGCAGAAGAGGTTTTAAAGAAAATTGAGGATAAGGCTAAATCTATGCAAACGGTCAAGGATTTCTTGCAGGTACAACCCCCTCGCTTCAGCAGAAATTGGCCAACAAAAAATTGGTCCTTTCCATCTTCAGACAGATCACAGAGGGGCAAATACAGACGCCCAAGAGGCAGAGGTCAGTCACAGGGTCCTTAAAACCTCGCCAATGGGGTTCTGCTACCCAGAAAGGAGGAGAAGACAGGCCCCAAGCTAGCAGAAGGCAGACACAATGACTCTATCCTCAAACTACCAAGCAAATCTCTCCTGGCAACACCCTTGGGAGGAAAACTAGCATTTTTTTGCAGACAACTGGCACATCATCACAAAAGACAAATGGGTTCTACACATTGTCTCTCAAGGATACAGATTCCACTTTCATACCTTACCAAGGATCAAAGGAATGCCAAACCTGCCACCAAATCAATGGGCAGAGGCACAAAAACAAATTACAGCTCTCATGAACATGAGAGCCATTCAACAGGTACCTACACAGGACCAGGGACAAGGATTTTACTCAGGACTCTTCTTAGTTCCAGGAAAGGACAAATCATGGAGACCCATTCTGGATCTTTAAATTCTGAACACCTATCTGCAAGTACCAAAATTCAAGATTCTAACACTACAGCAGCTTCTTCCCATGCTGGGCAAGAATGCTTGGCTAGTCACTTTGGACCTCAAGGAGGCATACCTGCATGTCCCTATCAGACAAAATTGCAGAAGATACCTCCGCTTCATTGCAGGTTCAACGCATTATCAATTCTCTGCACTGCCCTTTGGCTTATCTACTGCGCCCAGGGTCTTCACAAAATGCCTGGCACCAGTAATTGCATACTGCAGACAAAGAGGAATTCAAATATACCCATACCTGGATGACTGTCTTATTCAAGCAGAAAGCAAGGACATTCTTTTACAGCATCTGGCATTTGTCAAACACCTTCTAAGTTGCCTAGGGTACACAGTAAACGAAAAGAAATCAAAACTAGTGCCCTCACAAAACATAACATTCCTGGGTGCCAGCTTGAATACAACGGCCCAGATGGCTTATCTCACGCCAGACAAACGACAACTGTTTCAATATTTCAAAATAATGACAACAAAGACCCAACTCCTTGCAAGAAAAATTCTGCAGGCCTTAGGATTCATGGCATCTTGCATTCTACTAATACCATTTGCAAAACTGCATATGAGGAAATTACAATGTTACCTGAAAAGTGTATGGACTCAGCACAGCCACAGCTTGGAAACAATGATTCCACTCATTCCCTGCCTTCAACAGGAGTTTCTATGGTGGGCACAGGCATGTCACCTCAACAAGGGTCAGCCTTTCACCTTACCCACAGCCAGGCAAACTATGACAACAGATGCATCGGACTATGCCTGGGGAGCACACATGGCAGGACAGTGCATTCAGGGCAAATGGACTACAGATCAGAGACACCTGCATATCAATCAAAAAGAAATGCTAGCAGTGCAGAATGCCCTAACAGCTTTCAAGGACCTTCTACATCCAGGACAACTACTAATAAGGACAGACAACACCGCAGTCATGTGGTACATAAACCAGCAAGGGGGCACACATTCCTACCCTCTATGCAGGCAAGCAATGATCTTGTGGAACACTGCACTGTCTTACCAGGTTCAATTACAAGCACAATTCCTGCCAGGAAAGAAAAACACATTGGCAGACGACCTAAGCAGAAACATCATGGATCCACACGAATGGAAACTAGATCCACAAGTATTTGCAATGATAGCTGAAAAATGGGGATGCCCAGACATAGATCTGTTTGCAAGCCCCCACAACCACCAACTTCAAAAATTTTGCACAAGGACCTTCCATCCACTAGCTTGGAAAGTGGACGCTCTCTCATTCAGTTGGAAAACATTAACAGTGTATGCCTTCCCTCCACTGTCTCTTCTAGCAAAGGTACTGCTGAAAGTCAGATTAGAGAGGCCACAAATGATTCTCGTTGCACCAGACTGGCCACGCCAGCATTGGTATCCAATTTTAAGGACCATGGCCCAGGGCCCACCATGGATTTTGCCACAAATTCCTCACCTGCTCACCCAGCGAGACGATCTGATTCTGCACAGCCAGCTCAAGACTTTAAACCTGGCTGCATGGCAAATTACCTAAACAACCAGCCAACACCTTATCCAAAGCTGTTATGGATGTCATTCTGGAGGCCAGGAGGCCCAGCACCAGCAAAACCTATTCAGACAAATGGAAAAGATTTTGCTTCTGGAACCAGGCTAAAGGCCTAAATCCACTGGAGCCGACCATTCCTCAGATTCTACAATATTTAACTGAGATGTTACACAAAGAACTTGCCTTTTCATCTATTAAGATCCACACATCAGCAATTTCAGCTCATTACAGCACCGATCCTCCTTTATTTTCACATCCACTCCTAAGACAGTACCTCAGAGGGGCTAAGAACTTAAGACCGCCAAGGAGAGCTCCAACACCTACTTGGGATCTCAACTTTGTCCTGGAAAAGCTTACACTGCTGCCCTTTGAACCAGCTTTTTCAACTGATTTAAAATTTCTTTCATGGAAAACTGCCCTACTACCAGCAATAATCTCAGCTTAAAGAGTCTCAGAGCTACAGGCACTAATGGCAGTGGAACCTTTCCTCATTTTTCATCAAGACAGAGTTTCTCTACGAACTAATCCTTCCTTTATGCCACAGGTGGTATCCACTGTGGCCCTAATCCAAACCATTCACTTGCCCACCTTCTTCCCAAATCCCCAGAAGAAAGGAGAAAGACTCCTGCACTCTTTGGACATTCACAGGCAATTACGTTACTACTTGGATAAAACTAAGGCTTTCGGAAAACTGACCAACTCTTTGTAGCCTATGCTACAGGATCACAAGGAAAAGCTATCTCAAAACAGACCATTTCTAAATGGATAGGACATTGCATACGTTTCTGCTACACACATCATGGGAAACCAGTACCAGCTAACATTAGGTCCCACTCCACCAGGGCTAAAGCTACATCAGCAGCCATTCTCAGGGGAGTGCCAACCAAGGATATTCTGGAAGCTGCTACTTGGAGTTCAGTGCACACCTTCACCAAACACTCTCACTTACCTCTTTACTCTAAGACTAGAGCTGGTTTTGCCACTGCAGTTTTGCAGGGCCTACTAGCCTCTTCTAACCCTGTTTGACTCCACCTCCCCTGCTTAGCTTTGGCATTCAACCCAAGTGTGATGACTGCAGCAGGGTAACACGATGAACATAGTATAGTTTTGTACCTACCACAAATGTAGATGTTCGAGTGTTCACCCTGCTGCAGTCCAGGTTACCCTCCTTCCATCCCCTCTGAACTAGCTGAACTTATCTCTACCACTTTATCCTATAATACCTCTGTGGTGTATTTGCTTGTACCGAAGGGTTTTGTTTTATTTTTATATAGCCATATGTATATATATATATTTTGCCTACCTTTTGGGGTCACCTGACATCTGGGCAAGAAAAACTGAAGAAAATGGCGTTGGATGCCTCTTGTATACCCCTGACGCACTGACGTCAGAGAAGAAGCGACAGCATCCGACGCTGGATCAAGACTTTGGAATTTGGGCCGACTGCGGAACCTCCTGACGGCAGGATAACCCAAGTGTGATGGCTGCAGCAGGGTGAACACTCGAACATCTACATTTATGGTAGATACAAAACTGTACTTTCTTACATAATCACAAGGACCATATTTTCAGTGTGTTTGTACATACTTTGTGGGCATGGCAGTTGGATTTCGAAAACTCACTGCGCTTGCGTTTGGCAGTAATATTGCAGAGAATAGGAGCGTGTTTGAGCAAGAGTATGACATTTTGATACAGGCTGCATTTTCTGATATAGATGACCGTACAAAGGCATTTATTCTGCTTAATTTAGCTGGGTCAGAAGCCATAGAAAGGGAACATTCATTTGTATATGCCCCTAATATCTATACAGGAGAAGGAGAAAACCATCCTATTGTTGTACAGGCTGAGTCAAGGGAAGACCGAGTGCTTAAAACATAAATTTAGAGAAATGTGTAACCCCCCCCCAGACAAATGTTACAATGGAAAGGCACTTATTTTGTTCAAGGGATCAAAAGTCTGATGAAATTTTTGCAGTATATATGACTGACTTGAGGAATGAGGCTAAAACGTGCAGTTTTGATGATTTAAGGGGTGAGTTGATAAAGGGCAGACTTGTGTGTGGTGTAAAAGATGATACTGTGAGAAAGATTTTGCTTTGTGACAGTGGTTTAACTTTGAATAAGGCCATTGGGAGTTGTCAAATATATGAACTCACAGAAAAGCACACAGATATGCTTACACATGAGAATAGCTCAAGAAAGCACAGTGATAAAGCTCATGTTGATAGTATGCAGCATGTGGTTAAAAGAAACCGGCCCAAGCACATAACAGCTGTAGCCCCTGCAGCACCCACTAGTAAACCCCAGAACTATCCAGCAAATTCTAGAATTCACAGTCTCATAAGTAAGAGTGAGTCAGCAAACTCAAAGCATGGGCCCCAACCTAGTTTTATTGCCAACTGTCGTAGCTGTGGTGGAAGTCATAAATTTAAAAGGGAAAAATGTTTAGCTTTTGGTCAGCAGTGCCACAGATGGAATCATTTCAAAAGGTTCTGTAAATCAAAAGCCCCCCATTCTTTTATTAAAAGGGAACATTTTAAGAAGTAAGTTGATCAATTCAAAAGCCGCAACCCTACTCTTTATGTTTATGGTGTGTCAGTGCTTCATGAAACAGTCGATGCAGTAAATTTAAGGGCAAAGAATGAAGTCTTTTGCACTGTTCGGATAAATGGCAAACCCATAGAGCTCAAAGTTGACACAGGTTCCAAGTGCAATGTTATGTCAGCAGAAGCATTTTCTAGTGTGTGTCACAATGAAAGGCTTGATTTGGCAAGGTCTGCAAAGCTTGTTCGTTATGGAGGTGAAGAAATTCAAACCTAAGGCTCAGTAATGCTTTCATGTTACTCTGCTGGAAGGTGTTACGACTTGATATTTTATGGGGTCAAAAGGCACATCCAGTCATTATTAGGGCTCAGAGACAATTTGAAAATGGGACTGCTTTCATTTAATAAGGAAGTCCATCAAGTTAGTTTGAAAGACCACTACTCTAATTTCACCCAGTACATTTTTCTACCTATGCTGATCTTTGTGAAGACAAATTAGGGAAGCTTCCAGCTGTGTACTCCATCAGTCCATTTATCAGGCCAGCACGAAAAGTTCCAATAGCCATGGAGGACAGTGTCAAAGCCAAGCTAGATAAAATGGTGCGACAAGGTGTGATTTGTCCAGTTGCAACTCTAACGGAATGGGCATCTTCCATGGTGGTAGCTCATAAAAGCTCAGATGACATCAGAATATGTATTGACCCAAGAGTTTTGACAAAGCACTAAAAGACCTCGTCATCCAGTGCGCACAGTCAAAGAAGTTGCAGCCTTGATGCAGAAAAAAACAAGATTTTAGAAGTTTTTTACCCAGTTCAGTGTATGTTTGATTATCCGAACAGTTTGATTATCTGAACTATCCTAGGTCCCAATTAGTTCAGATAATCTACTCTCTACTGTACTTGTTCTGTGTGCCTTACAACATAACATGGTCATGTGAAGACAGGTGTTGCATCTGGATAACACCATGGCAAGATGTACTGCAGTAATGGGCAAAGAAGAGAAACGGGGGGGTGGGGGTGATGCAGTAGCAAAGCTACAGCTGAGGCAGTGACAGGCAGAATACATTGCAGTACTACACATCTGTGGTTTGTCCACAGCTATGGGCCATGGCACAGAAGCTCAGAATAATATTATACATGCTGTATCACACTCAGGGTATGCAGGATAGTCCACGTTAACTACAACACTACAGCAAGGGAGAAGAATCATGAGTGGTGAGCTTATAGCCTTGTAGTCTAAGGTGGTGTGGGAGAGCACATCCTGCAGTGATAGGATTGGGGTTTCTGCTACATGAATGCTGCTGATATTCCCATTTGCCATCTGACTATGTTAGAGTTTGATCTGTCCCATGGCATGATGGGGTGAAACTAAGGGGTCTTGCTGGAGTACCCTTAGGAGGTATTTCATGGGTAGAACCTGACAAACATCATTACCCATACGCAGGGGTGCCAGGCTGAGTGCATGTAGCGGTCATTGGCCTTTGAGGTGAGACACCCTGCATACCTGCCTTATCAGGGCCCTCCCATGGACTACATGGTCAGCAGAGCTAGACTGGGTGGCAGTTGTAATGTGTCACGTGGATGAACAAGTGGGGGTAATGTTTGCCAACAATGACCACTGTAGTACTATTTTCTCTTTATGCCAGTATTCCAGGTCACTGAGCAATTGGAAGAGCAGGGTATTGTCTGGTGGGACATTATGGTAGACAATTTAATAAGGTCATTACCTGAGTTGATGTAACAAGTGTGCTGTCTGATGCCAAGGACATCACCCATACAGTTGAGCAATTCAGAAATCACTCCACATGTCATAGAGTATGTTCACCAGCTTCACAGAGTTGTATGTAGCTGATGTCTGTGCATAGATCACTGGCCTACATATCTGATGCTTGATTCTGAATGCTATAGTCGTATGATAGATGTGGGAGATAATGTGGTATTTGAATCCTCTGCATTTCTCCTTTCTGTGGTGGATATGCCTACATCAAAAGCAGTGTATATATCAGACGCTGCATCTAGTGGGGGAGACAAGAGGATACCTTGGGGGATTCTGAGCCATGAGCTAAACATCTACAATGTTAAGTTGTCAATCTCGCCTTCATTCTTGCTTGATGGGTTCGGAGCCGATCCCTCGGCTCCGACTCGGCACTTGCTAAGCTCGAGAGTCACTTTTACCAGCTCGAGGCAGCCCCATATCCCATGATGCAAGGCGGTAAGTACCCAGATCTCGTTTGCCGCTTCGCTTAGGAGGTCTTCTTTTTACCAGCTCCTGGTAAGTTATTCACTTTTGTGAGAATTAAGCCCCTTTTAGTTTAAAAAAACTTTTATTGATAGTTTTAAGTTTAATTTGTAGTTTTTCTGACAGGAAATCCCTATCTCCTTTAATTTTGTTAGTCAAACTTTTCCCTATCCCATCCCCCCCTGTTAGGGTGTGTGTGTTGGTTTTATAGAATACCTTTTGGTATTTATTTAAGTTAATTTTGACTGGTGTGTGTGTGTGTGTTTTTTCAGCACCATGTCAAAGGAGAGGGTCTCAGGTTTTAAGAAGTGTGACTCATGCTGTCAGAAGATGTCTCTGACAGACGGTCACACTTCTTGCCTGTATTGTCTGGGCCTCTTCACCTGCAGGACTCCTGTGCTATTTGTCATTCCTTCAGCCAGAGAGTCCTGCAGGAGAGATTAATAAGCTGATACTTAGGGGCCTTCTTAAGCCGGAGGGCTCTCCGGCTAAGTCGGCTCCACCAAAATCAGCAAAATCTTCCAAGGCCCAGGCTTCTGTATCTAAGCCTGTGGCCTCGGCTCCGACTGCATCGAGTCGAGATCGCTCCGGCTGGAGCCGATTCTGGCTTGACAAAGCCTTCGGCACCGATGGCTATCGGTGCCGAATCTGCATTGACCACTTCGATGTCGGCTCCGATCGGCTCCGACACCCATGTGGCACAGGCATTGGTGTCGGCTCCGATCGGCTCCGACACCGTTACTTTGGTGGCTGTATCGGCTCCGGCTGGAGCCGATACATCGAGGCTACCTGTCGGCTCCGAGAGGTCGGCTCCGACAGGATCTATAGTATCGGCTCCGATGGCTCATTCCAGGAAGAGGTCGAGGTCTCCTTCCTTGGAGCCGATACTTTCGGCTCCGGCTTCACCTCTTCTATCGGAACGGAGCCATCGGAGCCGATCTTCAAGGTCGTCCAGGTTGTCAGATCATGACCTAGAGAGAGTGGTCAGTGGATTACTTAAGTCACAGGTACTGGCCCTAATGTTACACAGTCCGTCTCAACAGACGACTGTTGGTCCACACCCCGTTACAGTTCCTCCTTCAACTCTACCCCAGAGCTTGGAGTTGGAGTCTTCGGGAATGGTTACTGCTACGGCTGGAGGACGGATACCCCCTTCTGTTCCTTCAGCCTCTACTCTTATCTCCTCTTCGAGACCTTCCTTAGAGGGATTCGGTGGTCGGGCTTCCATGGTCTCCTCCGAGGGGGTGAGTGGCATCGGACCCTTGTCCGAACCCGCTCTTCCCCTTGGAGCCTCGGCCTTGGTGAGCACGGCTACGACATCTACCTCGGAGACTTCCCTTCGGTGGTCCCTGGAGTTCCTAGCTCTTCGAGCGGGTTCTCTCGGACCTGCCTGGGAGGGGAGCATTCGAGGTGATGAAGAGTGTACTGGCCACTGGTATCAGTCAGCAGTCTGTTCCCGTAGCTCCTCCCTCTATAGTACCTGTTGACATCTCTGCCACTTCTCTTGCTACAGGACCCAGAGATCCTCCGCCTCAGGTTTCCCCATTGGGAATTTCCCCTCTTCCGAGGATTCTCCTGATGTTTCGGGAGATCCTCCTAGGAAGAGGACTTGTAAGAGGAAGCATGTAGACTCCCCGAGTCTGTCACTTGGATACTGACTTTGATGAGTCAGAGGGATCCCCTAGATCCCCTCTGAGGATGTCTCCTTCTCAGACATCCTAGAACTTCTGAAACAGAGGGAAACTGGCCCACCAACAATCCCTCTGAGGATGGGTCAGTATACCTAGAGGCGTTTGGATCTCGGCCCTCCACCTCCTGGGTGTCTCCGCCTTCGACCCCCTTATGCAGGTTATTGCACGAAAGGCGTGGGCAGCTCCTGACTCTGTAGAGCCAGTCCCTAGGAGGCCTTCAAAATTCATCACTGCCCCGAGTGACAAACAATTCCTTACTAAGGGTGTCCCGCTGATGCCATGGTGGTGGCTGCGGCCACCAAAAAGGAACTTGCAGATCCTTCCGTGCCCGTCCATCCTCCTAATAAGGACTCTAGGACCATGGATAGGTACGGTAAGCGGATGTTTTCCTCAGCGACCTTTGCTATGCGTTCGCTGAATTACCTATGTCACTTCACCAGACTCCAGAGAGATATCCTAAAGGAGCTGGGAGAAGTAGTTCAGGATCCTACAGCTGCAGGGGCTCAAGAAAAAATTGCTTCGCAGCTAGGAACCCTCAATTCCATTGCAAACTCCTCCATGCGACTAATATCTTATGCTGCGGATAGAGCGAGTAGAGCCGCAGGTACAGGTGTGGCTCTTAGACGCCAAGCCTGGATGCGGCTATGTGATTTTGCGGATCCCTTTAAGGCGTCCTTCACAAATTCTCCCTTTGATGGGTCAGCTTTGTTTGGCCCTCAGGTGAAGGAAACCTTGACCAGGTGCGAGCAGGACGGCAAGACTCTTTCTGCTGTTGGAGTCCGTTTTTCCACCCCTTCTAGACCTTATCCCAAAGGACAGAAGGGCGGGAAGATGTGGTTCCGTAAATCCCAAGGAGTCGCGCCGGATTCACGTGGTCAGTTTACCCCTAGAGGCAGAGGGGGTAACAGCAACAGACGCCGCTCTAGAGGCAGAGGGGGTCCGAAAAACCAGGGAAACAGGGAGCCTCTCTCTGACAAGCCCTTTCAGCATCCCTGAGGTGTTGCCCGGCTGTCCCTCCTTGGAGGCAGTCGGGGGAAGATTATCACTGTACCCAGAAGCCTGGCATTCCCTCACTCAAGACAAATGGGTACAGTCGATCATATCCAAGGGTTACATAATTCCTTTCGAGGAAAGTCCCTTCCCCTCAAGTTCCCTTCCAGATGTACCACCCGGTCTAAGGGAGATTGCAGAGTCAGAAATCGCAAAACTACTGCAAAAAAGAGCCATTCAGCCAGTTACAATAGACCATTCAGAGCCGGAATCTACTCAAGGTTCTTTTGGTCCCCAAAAGACGGGAGACTGGAGACCAATATTGGATCTCAGCAGACTCAACAAGTCTGTCAGGAAGACAAGATTCGAATGGTCACTCTTCAGTCAATTCTGCCCTTCTTACAGAAGGACAACTGGATGTGCTCAATAGATCTTCAGGATGCGTACTATCACATCAAAATTCACAGACGCTCCAGGAGATTTCTCCGCTTTCGGCTGGGGTCCAGTCATTTCCAGTTCAGAGCCCTGCCCTTTGGTCTCACTACAGCCCCAGAGTGTTCACCAAATGCATGGCAGTGGTCACGGCTCACCTGAGACGTCAAGGATTCCAGGTGTTTCCGTATCTCGACGACTGGCTCCTGTCAGCCACCACCAGGCATCAGCTTATACAAGCCAGGGATTACACAATAGACCTTTGTTCTCATTTGGGCATCTCAATCAACTTGAAAAGTCATCCTTATCACCCTGCCAGTCTATTACCTTCATAGGCAAACTTAAACACTGTTCGGATGTCAGCTACCCTTACAGAACAAAGAGTTTCAGACATTCAGACTCATGTCAGGATCATTCTGGCCAGCAAGAAAATACAGGCCAGAATGGTTCTAAAGGTATTAGGTCTCATGGCTGCGGCCATTACTCTTCTTCCCTGGCTCGATTCTACATGCGCCTTCTTCAGTGGATGCTGTTCACACAGTGGTCATACCAGCAACTTCCAATGCGTCACCAGATTCTGGTGACACAGACATGCAAAGAGCATCTTGCTTGGTGGATCACATCGTCTCAGGTTCACCAAGGCAGGTACTTTGTACGCCCATCGCGGGTAGCCACTGTCACCACGGATGCCTCCCTGATCGGGTGGGGGGGGTCATTATCAGGGCAGGATGGTTCATGGGACGTGGCAGCCGTTCGAGTACCATCTGCACATAAATGTCCTGGAGATGAGAGCAGTGCTTTTAACGCTGCAAGCCCTCAACGACTTTCTTCCCGTAGGGACAATTGCAGTCCACACAGACAACATGTCTGTAGTTTGGTATATCAACAAACAGGGCGGAACCAAGTCCTACCCTTTGTGTCGAGAAGCGCTCAGACTATGGCAATGGGCGATCTCCTCTCATCGGTTTCTGGTAGCAACGCATATCCCTGGGAAAACCAACATTATAGCGGACAGATTGAGCAGAGCTATCCTCATGCCTCACGAGTGGTCTCTCAAGCAATCTATATCGGAAGAGATTTTTCTGGAATGGGGTCGTCCATGTTGCGATCTTTTTGCTACTCCCCAAAACAGCAAATGTCCAGACTTTTTCAGCCTCTTCCCTCTATCAGGCCATCCCCCCAGAGACGCTCTGACCCAGGATTGGCCCCAGGGACTTCTTTATGCCTTCCCACCATTTCCTCTGATCCCTCAGGTGATCCAGAAAGCTACCGTTTTGAGAGCCAAATTGATTCTCATTGCCCCTTACTGGCCTCGACAAGTTTGGTTCCCGTTCCTCCATCATCACCTTTTGGTGCAGCCGTGGCATCTGGACCCAGTGCCAGACCTTCTGATTCACCAATCGGGTCAGCTGCACCGGTCAATCCCTTCTCTCAACCTCACAGCATGGTTGCTCCACTTCCTTCCTTAGCCAGGCTTCCGTTGATCTCTAACCCAGTTAGAGACATCATAGTAGCCGCTAAAATCCTCTACCAGGAGGATTTATACAAGCAAATGGAAACGTTTCTCTTATTGGGCTAAGGCCCAAAATATTGATCCTTTTACTGCCCCTGTTCAGGCAGTCCTGGACTTCTTAGCAGAGACTTTTCATGCAGGCTCCTCTTCTTCCACAGTCAGAGTTCAATTGGCTGCTATTTCTAATTTTCATGTCGGGATAGCAGATCATAATATTATGTCCCATAGGCTCTGCAGGGCCTTCTTGAAAGGAATTTTCCTACTAAAGCCTCCAATCAGGAATCCTCCTCCTCAGTGGGATCTAAATTTAGTGCTGACATCCTTGATTCTTCCCCCCTTCGAGCCAGCTGTTTCTTGTTCCCTGAAATAACTTTCTTGGAAAACTTTATTCCTAGTGGCTATTACATCTGCCAGGAGGGTGTCTGAACTTCATGCTCTTTCGGTTCGACCCCCCTATTTGGTTTTTCACAAAGACAGAGTATCTTTGAGAACTAATCCATCCTTTTTACCTAAGGTCGCTTCAAAGAACAATCTGAATCAATCCATTGATCTCCTGTATTTTTCCTAACTATTCAGATAGAGCTGAACAAAAGCTACATTATCTTGATGTCCACCGTCAACTTAGATATTATTTGGACAGAACAAAAAAATTTAGAAAATCTGATCAACTTTTTGTTTCCTATGCGGATAATAAAAAAGGCCTTCCTGTTTCTAAAGTGACCTTGTCCAGATGGCTTTCTTGGTCATCTCAGAAATTTATACGCTCAGGGGAAAACAGCTGTGCTCAAAACCTAAAGCACATTCAACTAGGAGCTTAGCTACTTCTACAGCCTTTCAAGCTAGACTTCCTTTGGACACTATTTGTGCAGCGCCACTTGGGCTACTCCTCACACTTTTGTTTCCCATTACAAATTGGACTTGGCCTCCAGGGACAGAGCCAGTTTTGGCTCTACAGTCCTCAAGAGTTTGTTCCATTGAGCCACCCAGGATAGAGGTGCTAGGGGCGGTCCCATCAAGCAAGAATGAAGGCGAGATTGACAACTTAACATTAAGAAGTTATGTACCTACCATAACATTCCATGTTAGTTGTCTTCTCGCCTTCTTTCTTGCGACCCTCCCTCCTTCCCCCTGGCCTGGACAAACCTTGTATAAGAAACTGTTATGCTGAAGACCATTCAGACCTGGTCCTTCTTCCATCTGTAAGTTTTCTTTCTTCCTTTGGGAAGTATTTTATGCTTGGTGCTATTGCCCTTTGTTAGCAAACGAGATCTGGGTACTTACCGCCTTGCATCATGGGATATGGGGCTGCCTCGAGCTGGTAAAAGTGACTCTCGAGCTTAGCAAGTGCCGAGTCGGAGCCGAGGGATCGGCTCCGAACCCATCAAGCAAGAAAGAAGGCGAGAGAAGACAACTAACATGGAACGTTATGGTAGGTACATAACTTCTTATTTGTAGGGATCTCTGTACTTTGTACTTATGGATATGGGTGCTTCCACCCTCTAGAGTTTCACACAAAGAGCCACTGTGTGACTGTACCAAGCAAATTTCAAGTTGCCATCACCATTGACCACAATTACAGTGCTAACATCAGCTGTACATTTTCCTGTTGTGCTGGACACTCCACGAGTGGAATTTATGAATGTATAAAATATGTAATTGTTGTAAGCACACAGGCGTGTACTTCAATTATCAACCATAGCATGCATAGTGGAGCATATGGAAAAGAGCTGTTTGGTACAATATTTTGGTGCATGTACTTTGTTGGGCAGTGTATTGTGCTTGTACACCAGTAGTGAGTAGGACAGATGTGCAGCTGTGTGTCATAGCCCACTATTATGGTGAGTACTTAAACTGGCTTCCACTGCTGACAAATGAGTAGTAGCTGCCAGGCCTGCACCCTTATGCAAGCCACTGCTTGGTATGAGGGTGTGGTTCTCCTGCACAGAGAATGACACCAAAGAATCCTCCACATCCATCATCTGCTTCTGTGTTGTTGGCCATCTCAGTGTGGTGGTCCTGAGTCCCACAGTGTCTCAAGCCTTTTGCTTTACATGGTCAGTCTTATCTTTAACTCTCCTTCAGACTTGTTGAGGAGACTTTTATTGCCACCCATGGCATTCATATCCAGATCATTCCTTGCCAGATCTGTTCTCTAACCTAATAGTCTTTACCACTTTTGACAAGTAGACACCTGCCATGCATACCCTTCCTCCTCCAAGTGGCCATATAAGTACCTGTAAACATCACTCAGTGAATTGTATGTACTAGGCTTATGAATATATTATTGACCTAGGCCTACCCCTCTTTGTCTTTCAAGATATCACTTGCTCTTGCTAAATTGCAAGGCCTTCTTCCCTTCTTGTATGCTACTGTATATCAGTCCCTCATCCTATATGTCACTGTATCCCTTTTTTCTGGGCACAGTATTTTCTTCCAGCACGCATATTTAAGTGCATCATGTGAATTTGCAGAGGCCCTCCATGTAACATTTGGGAGTATCTGGGTGCCTCTGCACCTGCATACCTTGACATGTGAACGTCCTGAGGAGCATCCACCATGCTTGCCATATCTCAGGTTTAATAGCGATATGTGGCCTACCCTTGCATATTTGTCAGGTATACAAACAGTAACTCAATGACCCTCCTTCTGTCTAACGTGTCACAGGCATTGTAGGGGTACAGCAGGTACATTGTTCGCCCTGTTGCCATTCCTCACCTCTGTAACATTCAGTGTCTGCCGCACTCAAGGCATTTCTGCTAAATCTCATTCATATGGTTGTAGGTGGTCCTGTGCAAGACGACAGTGCTTTATAGTATAGCACTACACTATCTGTACCTAGCAGTAGAAACTGTTCGCATACTGTTCCGCACAAGGCAAGTGACTTCTGTGCTTATTCACTGGGCCTGGGAATACACATAGTGCCGTGGTGCAGTGCTACAGTATGCAATATGTGATAATGAAATGCGAACCTATGTTCAGTAGTCTACAGTACTGCTGCTTGAATGGACAATCTGAGTGGCCTCAGTGCTTCATCCTCCATCAACCACAGACCTCCAGCATGATGTGCCAGGAAGAGCAGGGTATTGTCTGGTGGGACATTATGGTAGACAATTTAATAAGGTCATTACCTGAGTTGATGTAACAAGTGTGCTGTCTGATGCCAAGGACATCACCCATACAGTTGAGCAATTCAGAAATCACTGCAATGACCTGAAGTGGTACCATTGTGTTTTCCCCACTGCTTGTTGTTCTCTCCATTCCCACTTTCCTATCTGCCCTTTGTTCTTCTCATTATGTGATGAAGAGGGTGGCCACTGGGCTATGAAAACCCACATTGATATTCCAGTTGGCCACTGTGCTGCACTGCCCTGCCTTTTGCTCTGCACCTCCAGCTGTTGCTATCTGCTGCTGTTTCACTGTGGATAGCAGCTCCTACAGCTTTTGTAACAGTGAAAAGGCTTTGTCATGATATTGTGCACATTAGTCGTGGGTGCAGTAGTAGCACTGCATGTCCAGTATGCTGATATGGAAGTGTTATGTTTGTTACTTCTGCTTTATTATGTGGCCTTTAGTTTGGCATCTGTTGCTATTCTTTGCCTGTTGCATCCATAGTCAGCATTTGGATACTGTGTGTGAGCCTTTTTGGAATTAGCACTGTGCAGGTGCTTTGTGCTCCTCTATGAACTCTGTCTTAGGTCTTCCTGTTCTTTACAGGTGTATGACTTTGAAGTTACAATATATCCATAGCCGTGTTATCAGATCCTGCATACCTAAAACTCACTTTGATTTTGAAAACGTGTTTGAGGGATTCTGTGCTGTGTGTGTGCTATATAAACAACTGGCAGTCATAGAAATATCAGTTCTCCAATTAAATATTTAACTGTCAGTTACACAGCGACACATTCGGCAAATAATTTGCTATTGGCCATGCCTATATCATAAGGAGGTAGGCATTCGGGGGGGGGGGATCTAAATAGTCTTTACCATGCTCCATTACTAGAACACATGAAAGTGTTTCATTCTGTATTTTCAGAAA
The DNA here is from genome assembly GCF_019279795.1 of Protopterus annectens. NCBI lineage: Eukaryota > Metazoa > Chordata > Ceratodontiformes > Protopteridae > Protopterus > Protopterus annectens. The sequence goes on from NC_056730.1 coordinate 929,762,166, forward strand.
CCAGCAGCCTTAACTGCTGCTGTAATGCTTTAGCTGTGGGTCTGTTTTGTGAACATTCTTAACAAAGTAGTAAAATAAAGCATGATGTCTGAATGTGCATGACTTTTTGCAGTCTCAGAATCTGATCTGATTCTATTCTATTTTATTTTAATGAAAGCTACATTCTAAGTAAAAGCTTACTGAGCCCTTTTTTTGTGTATAGCTTGATTTGGCTCTTTAAGAACTGCCCACAGTGATGTAGTGGATAAAAATATTTTGTCTGCATGGAGTAGTGGTCCCTCTAGGTAAGTAGTGTAGTGCGTTGACGGCAGAATGAGGATTCCTGGCCATTTCGTTCTCCTTCTGTAATTGGCATGAATAAAAAAGGGGATTCCATTTATTTATTTATTGACATTTGATTTTCTGATGCAGACCTGTATTATTTCTCAAACACTAAATTCATTACAGCGATCGAATGAAGCATGACACAGATGGCCTTTAAACATTTATTTACTTCATATTGTGTTTTCATATCTCACTGTAGCTGAAACTTGGGTTACATATCGTTGCTTTACTGGTTCCCTTGTTATTTCGGAGTCACTCTGACACAAACCCTACTGACTGCTCAAGTGAAAGTAGGGGAAACGTACGCGGGTCTATATTAGAACATCGAAGTTTCAAAACTTCGAATGTTTTAATATCGACCCCTGTTCAGCAAAAGCTGAAAATATCGAAGCATCAGAAAACCAAATTTTTTCCTAGGGAAAGAATTTGGTTGTCCGTTTCTGTTGCTTCGGTATTTTCAGCGCTGTGGTGGAAAGTTACGGGTCGGGTTCAGGTAAGTGTGCGATTGAGTGTGGGTTAAGTTAGTTAGGGTTAGGGTGCGGGTTAGGTATGTGTGCGATTGTGTAGATGTGAGGGTTCGGGCGGGGTAGGTGAGTTAGGTTAGGGCACAGGTGAGGTGAGTGTGCAATAGTGACGGACCTTAGGGTTAGGGTTTGGGTTAAGGTAAGTGGATAGTTAGTGATGTGTGTATAGTTTAGTGTAGGGTTAGGTGTAAGATTTTAGGTGTCTGTCTGTGGATTGCTGTTTGTTTGGTGTGCTTGTGTTGTGTGTATGTGTTTTGGAACAGTGATTTTTTTCCCTAGGAAAAAATTTGCTGTTCTGTATGTTCAATGTACTCAGCTTTCGCTGAATAGGGGTCGATATTAGAACATTTGAAGTTTTGAAACTTCGATGTTCTAATATAGACCCACTTATGCTTGTCTTAAAAAAGTCCAGTATTTTAATTTTTAATTCTTAAGCCTGTCAAAAGTCCCTCCATAAGTAATATTTATCATATACTTTGAGGGTATAGTGTAATATGTCACTTGTGTTTGTGCTGTATTGATATTATGGCATAGTGCAGCTTTTAACCTATCTTTTTAAATGAAAGCCTGTAATTATTCTTTGACACTGTAACAATTACTTATGAACCTCAAAGAGCATGTTTAGGCAGATTTGTTGCATTTTTCCTTCTCTCTTAGAAGTTGATAAGATGAAAGGCTAGATGTTAAGCTACTTGCATTTGATATTTGTAAACTAAACATAGATGCATTTAGAAGTCTGAAACAGCAAATTGGAATCATGTAATGGTATGCAGCATAAATAAAGTCCTTTCAACAGCTCTCTAAAAGTGAGTTTATAAAGATTTACAGAAGATTACAGTAACTAACTGTTCTTCTCGCTAGCTTCCTGTTTTGGAAAGAAATGCCATTAGTATGTTCAGAATATCTGCCTTGCATAAATAGTTGGTAGGGTTAACCTTTTCCTTTCCGAGCACTTGCAATAGTGGCTTGAATTCACCAGCATTATTTGGATCCAAGGGCAAGGTTAAAATATGGAGTATATGTAATATGTTTTCACAGTGGTACAATGGTTTGCATTGCTGACTTGCAGTGTTTGGTTTCCTTCTGGGGTGGTTTCTGTGCAGAGGTGACATATCACTCCTGTGTCCATCTGTATAGGTTGTAGAAACAGTTTCTAGTCATAAAGGTCACAGTAATATACTGATTTCTTAAATTCTGAATTGAAAACTTTGTGGCTTATCCAAAGAATCTATTTTTTGTAATTCTGATTGTTCGAAGTTCATATACTGCATGATAACCTATTCTAAATTTGTGGAAGTGCTTGGTTAATATATGTACTCATCTGGGAAGACTTTTTCATATGTATGTATGTCAAAGTTTACATTTGATATTTGAGTTATGGAATTGTTGTATAGATTTAAATCAAATTATACTTTCAGAATATCATCATTGAAGTCTCTGTGCCAGTATGTCTTTACTACAGAAATATTTGTAATGAAGTGTAAATAAGTGCAGCCTTATGCATCCGTCTTTAATTTAATACTGTAACGGGGGAAATACGTTTTGTATATTTTCTTTGCACGGATTCCAATTTATCAGTTTGGTGCACAGTTTACACACAATATGTGTTGTATTACAGCAAAGGTCTTGTGCAAGTAGTATAAAGCTTTACCATGCTTTGTTCATCTCTTAAAGTGATACATCTGAGCATTCTGCTCATCTTTTTTAATGCTATACTCCTAATATTGCTAACATGGGACTCAAAAGACAATTTGTTACTTATTGTCATACTAAGGTCTTTATAGTTTTGAACTTTTTTCAAGAGTAATATTTGCAGCTGTAGATTATCTAAGTGCCTATGTCCCAAAATACATAACTATATTTGTCAACACCGAAGTTTAGGCCCACCTTTTTAGCCCATTCAATGACATGTATCAAATATTTATTAATTACAGTAACGTTTGCTGCTGTCATAAACTGCATATTGCAATCTATTTGTAAGTCAATCAGGATTTGCATTTTGGCATAGTAGAAGAAACTGTGTTAAATAGGAAGGGGCTTTTCACTGATCCTTGACGAACTCCAGGTGTTATACTTAAATAACGAGTCCAAATTCTTTGTAATGTTATATATTGTATCTGTTCTGTAAGCCAATTATTTATACATTTACATAATTGAGTATAAAAACTGTCCTGTATTGGGGTGTTATTTTTTTCTGAATATGGTAGACTGTCAAAAGCTTTGATAAGATACCTAAAACTAGCACCCATAGAAAGTGCCAAGTCTGTTGCTAAACTAGCTTGATCATAAAATTCAACCAGGTTGGTGATTTCCTTTTGGTGGTTTAGTTTCTCCACGCATCTCAAAGACGTACATTTAAGTGAACTGTTTATCTTGCAAGTTTCACTTTGGTTTGTTTACATGTGATTGTACAAGTGCAGCCTGCAGTGCACTGCCATCCCATGTAGACAGGATCCATCTTTTGGCTGCTGGCATAGATTTCATTTTCCTTGTGACCCTGACGAGAATAAAATGGAGAGCAGAAAATAAATTAATGATTTTTTTAGAAAGAGGTAGCTGTTAGATCATGCAGTACTTCAGAAAAAAAGTCATCTTCTGTTGCTCCTGTCAAAGTATAGTTTAAGTAACTAACCTTTGAGTCTTTACATAGAAACCAATAAGTGACACTCGAGAGAGAGTAACTTGTTTCATAACTGTAAGACATGTTAAGTTGAAAATCGAAAAATGGAGAAAACTTTGCAATATTCACATTTCTGGATTGCATGGTTAAACACACAGTCCTGCGAGTGACTGAGAAAAGTGAAGTTGAAGAGAATGTTAAAGTGAGTGCTGAAATAAAGCAAGTGCTTTAGCCACCAGGCAGGAAATGAAAGGTAAGGGAAGAATATTTTATCTTTATCCATGATCATTCTCAGCAAACGTTTGATCGGGGAACATCATTTTTCCTTTAAACTAGGCAATGCTGATAAAAGGGTCTTATGTTAAAATAATCTGTCCTACCGTGTTTAGATTTTTTTTTCCCAGAAAGGACTTGGCTAATTTGTCTAAGACTGAATCAAGATTGATGCAGGATTGTTATTGTTCACATGATGATGATTTGGGGTCAGAAATGACTGAACCTGGTAATGAGAAACGAGGCATGCATTCTTTTAAACAAGTAGACAGTAAAGGCAGGATTGTACTACAGCAGAGTATCTAACTTACTGATCCACAACACTAAATGGATAAAGTTTGTATTAAACTCTAATTTACTTTCGCCAGGGTTTGATAATGTTGTGTTCATACCTTGGAACCATACTTTTTAGATTATGAATTTCAGTAAAATTTTGTATTATAACAATTGCTATATATTAAATATTTCCCAGTTTATTGCCCGTGTGATATTGTAAATGATTCTGGGGTAAGGTATTTTGTTACAGGGCTATATATTTTCCAGTGTTTAGTGGCAGGGTGGGCGCAGGGCTGGCAACTCGACACTGTAAAACTCCACTGCCAATCATGAGCGGACAGGTGATCTGCTGTGGCTACCCCTAACTGGGAAAAGCCGAAAGTAGAAGAAGAAGCAACAACATACTATTGAATTTGTTTAGTATTATAACAAAGAAATAAATATGTGGTGTAATTGTAATAAGATGCATTCACAGTTAGGTTTTCAATGCTGTTTAGCATTTTGAATAAGAAAACACTGTACTATATGCATGACAATGAACATGCAGAAGGAGTTGTGCTACCAGATAAAAAGTTGCTTATTTCTTATAATATTGTATCCATATTTGTCCACTTTAGTGGTGCTGCAGTAGCGTTGTCGCCTCACAGTAGATACGTTGTCCTGTTCGATTCTCAGCTAGAGCGTCTTCTGTGTGGAGACATGCATGAATGGGCGTACCTTCGTTGAAGGTTGTGCATCAGGGCTGGCAACTCGGCACGTAAAAATCTACTGCTAATCATTAGCGGACCGGAGTTCTGCTGTGGCGACCCCTAACCGGGAAAAGCCGAAAGACACAACAAGTTATGCAGATATTTTATTTTCTGTGACATAAGTATCTCTCTGGGGCATTGAAGAAGTTTTAATGACATCTAAACAATAACCTCAGAGATTATATACTTGACCTTATAGAGGGTGTCATGTTTAATTATGGCTCTGTGAGTCAAGACAGTAACTGAATCAAATGATCTGTATATAGCTGCATTTTTTTGTTTATAAGAAAGATTGTTAGTTAATGTTGGAAATAAAAAGAGGCTTGAAGGAAAGTCTCTGTGTGGTGTGATAGATATGAGATTTGTGTGGAATGTTTATAGTGCCAGCAGACAAGGTAAGATCTGCCATAATTGCCAAGATGTATGGATATCTATAATTGATTGGCAAAGAAATTTGTTTTATTTTATTTTTATTTTCAAGTAAACCGAGGTAGAGCACTGATCCTGTTGGACCTATATCAGTCTTAGCCCATGGGTAAACGCAATAAGTACATGATATTATACACAGAGTGAATAACAAAGCACACTATCAACATGTATTTATTATATACAGAGTGAATATCAGAGTTAACCTGGGAGTATACAAACAATAGATGCATGACATTGTAAACTGGATAACTGACCAAACACATTCTGTACATGCATTATATACAGAATGGGCATCAGAGCTGGCACACTGAAAGAATCACAATGAAAAGAGCATATTCAGAAGTGTGTACTTGGTTTCCCTTTATAATAAAACCGTATTCAGATGGGTTTCTCAAATCTAGAACTTAAGTAGCTTTATAAAACTATAGATTTGGTTACTCAGATGCATCGATTAGGAGAATGCAAATGTGTCTAGCTGGTTATTCTGAATGCTGTTCAATCAAAATATTATGGCCAAAACCTACGTTTAGTGATGATTGAGGTTACACTTTTCTCCACTGTTGTGTAACCTCAGACCTGATGTATATAAGTTTGGGGGGTCTTTTCTTCAAATGAGGGATGCAGAGTGGCTTGCCTCCTGTAAAACAAAGTCTTGTTTTCTGATAGCCAAAACTGTTTTTCAACATTTAGCTTTTTATCTGTCAGCATTTAAAAAAATGTGTTCTGTGGATCAACGCGACTCTAACAGAATATCTTTTTGACTGACTAGTCTATTTGGAGTTGAATTTATGCAAGGATTTATGAATTTGGGAGCATATCTTATGATTCATTTCTGAGTATGAAAATGAATAATGTTAAGATGTCCTTGCATATCACTGTTGGTTCATAGGTTCATAGATTAGTACTAAGCTAACTGCCCTTGGGAGCCATTTTAAGCCTAGCCAATTATCCCTTGTGAGACTCAAACCCTGCACCTTGTGTTTGTAAAGCAAACACCTTCACCATTAGGCGATCCTCCCTTGCAGTATTTCTTAGAAAAGGAATCCCCTGCCAAGGGCCAGTATAGCAGAGCGTTAGGTTTTTAGGACATCACATGTCACATGTATGCTCCCCACTCTTGGCATAAGGCATAAAGGTGACATACAGACATAACTACATCAGAACTTATTTGCTGCCAGTCCAAATGTCATCTTCAATTATTGGTCTGAACACTCCATTGTTCCTGCTGGATACCAAGGCCAATTTCAGATCAGGGTCCCATTGGGGTTTTTCTTCTTATGTTGTCCTTTTTTCTTTTTGTTGCAAAGTTCATAGGTTGGTACTAGGCTATCAGCCCTAGGGCCTGTATAAGCCTAGCCATAACAATTCCCTGGCTATTTCTTCCCACAATATTTACTTCCCTGGACCCCTTGTCTAGCAGGTCGACTGACGTGATCCCCGGGGTGAATTTCCTATCTCCCATCCAATCGTCAAGATTCCTTTTGAAAAGGGCCAGAGAGGCACTCTGCTTGACATATATGGGCAGTCTATTCCAGAGTCTGGGGAGTCCCTGGGTCAGGAACCTATTCCTCCAGCATGTTTTTTTCATTGTGATGACGAGGTTTAGATCCCTGGAGCATGTGGCTCTGAGGGATTGGGATTTCTTTAAGTGTAGCATGTCCAACAGCTCTGGTTTTGACATGGCCTTGTATGTTTAGCAGAGATTGCCTCTGAGTAGACGATATGCGACAAAGTATAGCTGGAGTTTTTTTAGACAGTCAGCATAGGGCATCTGCTTTAGGCCTGTGATTCTTTTAGTGAGGTATTTCTGCGGTCTTTCCAGTTGCAGATGTCTTGTGAGGTACATACCAGATGGGGCATTAAACTCTATAATGGGTCTAATGAGGGATGAGTATAGTGGGACAATGACCTCTTTTTTTCTGGATGAAAAGCCCTTACTGATGAGGTGTGCCACATAGGATTTCCTGACTGTTGTGGTGATGTGGTTATCGAAGGTGCGACCACTGTCCACCTGTGTCACTAAGTCTCTTATCACACTTTCGGTGTTTAGTGCACTGCCACCTATGTGGTAATTCATGGGTACATGTTTTTTCCAAAAGGGGATAACTATACATTTCTTGGCATTGAGCTTGAGCCCATGGCTCTGGCACCAAGCATCTGTTTCTGTAAGGCCCTTTTGTAGGATATCCACATCATTTGGGGATTCAATAATGGCTCCCAGTTTGCAGTCATCTGCGAACTTTGTTAGCCAGAGTCCCTTAGTGTTGGCCTGTATTTCAGAGAAGTAGATGCCAAACAAGAGTGGTCCCAGGACTGAACCCTGAGATACTCCACTTGTCTGGAGTCTGCTACTTTGACAGTGTAGCTTCTGTCAGTAAGCCAGTTGGCAACCCATCAAGTGACTTAAGGATTAATGCCCAGCTTAGTATGTTTATCTATGGTTCCAGAGTGGGGGATGGTGTTGAAGGCCTTGGCGAGGTCCAGATAGGCTGTGTGGTCCGCCTTACCCTCATCGACAGCTCTGGAGACTGATTTGTTGAAGTCAGTCAGGTTCAGGAGACAAGATCGGCCCTTCACAAACCCAAACTGGGTGGCGTCCAATGTTTGAAGGTTGCCACTGTCTTTGTTTATAAGTTCCATGATAATACATTCCATGGCCTTGCAGATCAGGCTCATCAGACTATTGGGGGCGGTAGTTCCCAGGATCCAAGGTGTATCCCCCCTTGTAGAGTGGGATAACTAGCTGTGCACCACTCAGTGGGCATGAAGCCTGAGGTGAGGCTGTGATTAAACATGACACTTAGAGGTGTCAGCTCATTTTGTAGTTCATGTAGTACACAGCCCAGGATTTCATCTGGTGCCATGGATGCTGTATTCTTAGCTTTGGAGAGTGCGGTTTTTACCTGTGTGGCCGTTATTACTGGAATTTGGCAATCTTTCGGTATTGAGATGGGCCCTTTAGGGGGTGAAGTTGTCACTGATTCGATCTGCCAGGATTTTGGCAATATCCTTGGGATCAGTGTATTCAACGCCATTCTGTTGTAGCTCAGAGCAGATCTGAGCATTGCCATTTAGATTCTTGACCTAGCTATAGAATGCCTTGTGGTTGTCTTAGGAATCTTTGGCAATTTTATTTTCGTAATTAGCTTTGGAGGATTTTATGAGGGATCTCAGCTTCTTACTGAGGCTGGTAAGGGAGTTTTTTTGCATCCTGGGATTTTTCTCTTTTCTGCAACAGTTTCTTCCTTTTGTTGTAAAGTTTGTTTATGGCAGGGGACCACCAGATTGGCTTCCTTATTTTGAAGGAGAGCATCTTGGTTCTTTTTGGGATGGCATGATTTCATGCACGAGTGGATGTGCTTGTACAGTGCCTTAGTGTAGGATTCAGCAGTCAAACTTTCAGTTCCCGTCTGCATGGGTGTCGTGAAGTTTGTCACTTCTGACTTGAGTAGCATGAAGTTGGCTTTGGAAAAGTTTTTTTTATGGAGGTTTCCTTACTGGGGGGTGGGGGAGGGATCTAGATGGTCAAGGGTGATTAGCTTATGGTCAGACCTGATCAACGAGGGGGTGACCATAGGTGTGGAGCATCGATTTCTCATGTTAGTAATGAATCCAGAAAGGGAAAATGTCAGTGTGGAAGACAGGTTCCCCATAAGGACTGTCATGAACAGTTTTTGCTTTGCTTCGGTGTTTCTGACAACCATACATCGTCCCTGATTTGTCAAACATTTGTCCCTAAAACTCTTTATGGTCATCTCTCCTCCTTGTCTATCTACCTAGAGAACCAGTGTCTTAAGTTGTTGGTGCAGGGTGTGATGGTGGAATCATCCTGGCCCAAGGGTCAGCAGTCTGACAAGAAGAAGACCAAAAAAGTTAGGTCAGATTCGGCTGCTGTAGCACCTTCCTGAGACGTCTCTTTGGAGGCTAGTGAAAGCCCAGAGGATCGTCCGGTTATTTGGTTGGATTCCTCAGCTGCAACCATTTTGGAGGCTGACATGGACAACTTATTGCACTTAATTGGCTGCTCTGCAGACATGCATTATGGATATTGACGGGGAACTGTGGGTGATCATATCTGAGGGGACCGATGGGTATTCCATAAATCCTTGTTAAGGAGGAGATTCCCACTGTGTTGATTGTCAGCAAGGGTCCAAACCTCCTAAGATCTTTAGGGCTGATGCCACTTTGAAGAAGAAGTAGAAACCAAAATGTATTTCTCCTGCTCCTAAGGATCCTCAGCATGAACGGCAGGATTTTACACTTGATTATTTAATGCTATTATGACCTTGAAACATCCCCAAGGGAGTTTCTGTTCTTGCCTCCTTGGTCATCTATTTCTCTTAAGAGGCCTAGGGAGCAGGACTCTTCTGATGAAGAATTGGACTCTGGAGAACAGACTTTGGCCTACTCCTGTCAGATTCCTTTTCCATTAGTCTCTGGTTCTGAGGAGGAGTACTCCAATAGCCCAGATTCTCCCTTTGGGGATGCTATCTCTCGTATGATAGAATATTTTAAATGGGACTGTACCCAGGTTTCTGACATCCAGAAGAGATATTATGAACTCCTGCAAATAGTGTCTCCTAATTCGTCTGCTGTCCCTTCTGTCTTTGCTGCCTTGTTAGACACTTTTTCAGCAGCTTCTCCAGCTCCTGATTCCCAGCCCCCAGCCCATACAACCCCTGGTAGGTTTTATAAGGTGCCTGATGATTCTTAGTTTTTTTACAGATGCCCTTTTGTTGATCATCTGTTTCTTCTGACAAACCTTGTTGCCTTCTACTAAATTACTTCCTTCTGACAAGGACAGTAGGACCATTGAAAGGTCAGACAAAAAGGGGTACACTGCTGCTACCCTGGCTTTTCAGGCTATTAACTACCAGACCCAAATGACCAGGTATGTTCTAGCTCTTCTCTCTCAGGCTTATCAGGTTATTTATGACCTTCCTGATTTTGAAGGGAAGGTTTTGGCCCTGTCTTTGTTGGGCTACTCTTAAGTGGCCCATCATTCTATTAAATGTAGTTATGAATGTAGATGATGCTTCTTCTAGAGCAGCTGCCTTTGGTTCTCTGTTAAAACTTTATTCTAGACTTCTCCGCCAACCTTTGCCTGATGATCATGTTCTTCGTGTTTCACTGTTTCAGTCATCACATTTGGGTTATCTTCTTGCAGTAGCCCTCATTCGGCCTGATTATCAAAGTCTTGGGTCCTGCGTCGGTTGCTGTATCATCTTCCATGACGTCAGATAGTCAGGAGTATAGAGCATGCAGCCGATGCCATTACATCAGTCTTTCTTGCCGTGCGGTGCCCGAAGCAGAAGCAGTTCGCAAGTACCAGTCGGCCAACTCCTGAAATTTTCATTTTCGAGTTTCAGAACCAGTCTTCAGCTAAAGCTAAGTACCCCGTTGGGGAAACTTTTTCTTACTCTAAACCGATGTCAGTAAAAGTCAATAATTGTATTTCTTGTGGAAAGCAAATACCTCATAAAGACTTTCATTTGTACTGTATTCCTTACCTAGGCCCTGACCACGACGTACCTCACTGTCAGTTTTGTGCCTTATTTAAACAATGAACTATTCGTCATCGGTATATTTACGCTTCTAAATATTTTGGTACTCAGTTCAATTACCCAGATATGGCTTCGGTAAGCCACCCGACTACCGACATTCTGAAAAAACGCAAAGATAAAGACAGAGACAGGCCACCTAGGACCAAAGCTGCTGACGACGCTTCTCCTAAGCTAGCCGCCAGTTCGCAGATACTCAGTGAGGCACTTTCACAGCCCCTGATACCCGCTACTTCAGATTCGCAGGCCTCTACTGAGACCCATTCGGTGTCCGGTATGCCGCGAGATGCTTCAACTGTGGAACCTGCGGATGTCTCTACCTTGGATGGGTCCGGAGCCGCTGTGCAGGCACTGGCTTCTGAGCGTGTATTCAGGCCTACTGACTTGCATATTAAACTGATGCCATCTTCTTCTTCAAGGCCTAAAACTCGATCCATTCTTAGAAAACCAACGCCCAGACCACATGGTGAGGCCTCTATGCCTAAAAAACAAATGATAAAAATGGCTGAAGACCTTATTACTTTAATCAGGGGAAGCCAATCTTCCCCCTCTAAGAGACCTAGGACTGAATTTGCTTATGATTCTTCTGATCAGGATTTTTGAAATTTCTGTTTCCTCTGATGACCAGGATTTACCCTTATCTACTTATGAGGATTCTGATACAGAGGACTCCATTCCCCCTGCTTCCCCTCCGGAGGATTTCTCTTTTGGTGAAACCTTGCAAACTCTTAGGGAGCATTTTCACTGGGAAAGCCAGGATTTCCCTGATTCTAAAAAGAGGCTTAGGGATTTCTTACTCCTGCCCCAACACAGGCCTTTAGCTATCCCCCCTGTACTGGACATTGTTGATGATTTCTTTTCGGAATCTAGCTTGGCCCGTGACTCCTTACCTCCTGCTCCCAGTAAACCAGCTAGATATTACAGAGTTCCTGACTTTCACAATTCCTCTTTAAAAATCCTGTTGCGGATACTGAGATAATTTCACAGGGACCCAAGCGCATTAAGGCTACTTCTGCCAAAAATCCTACCCCCTTCCAGGGTGCTGGATAGATGGAGTAAGAAGGTATATACTTCTGCAACCTTGGCCATTAGGGCCTTAAACTGCCAGTTTCATATGTTAAAGTATCAGCAGCATATTAGTGGATTGTTTAAACAGAAAATGATGTTGATTCCTGTCTGTGCTGAAAATAAGGATTTACAGGATTTAATGCATTCTGCTGAACAAAAAATAAAAGAAAAGAAAAAAAAAAGCTGCATCAACAAAGATATATAACTGTGGTGCTTTTGATGATCTGGAAAAAGAAGAAAGTAGTGAAGAAGTTTGGGACGTTTCAAGTTCAGTGTTTAGGGCAGAATGGATGATTAATCATTGTTACGGAGGTGGAGTATATATAATGCTATGTTGATAAAAAGGAAACTTTTCTTTGTCATGGTGAAAGATGGTGTATACAGGCATGATGTTGATGCACCTATCACAAGTTTATTTTATTTACATTTTATTTTTATGGATGTGTAATACTGGCTGCTAATTATCGAATTGCTGCACTTGTTTCACACTCTGGCAACGTGATTCAGAAGGTCCTGCTGGCTGTCAGGTTATGAACTGAGAACTAGCAGATGTACAAGCTGGTTTTAGAAGGAGACAGAAGCACCAGAGATAAAGTTGCTGTTTGTTGGTTAATGAAGAAAGCAAAGGCATTTCTGAAGAATATTTTTATCTACTTAATTGACTACTCTAAAGTTTTTTATTGAGTGGACCAAAGCAAACTTTGTCAAGTGCTTAGAGAAATAAACATGCCCATTCACCGTATTTGCCTCCTGAGGAATATGTATGCAGAACAAAAAGCAACAATTAGAACCAAATATGGAATAACTGGTTCAGAGTTCAGAAAGGAATATGCCACACCTATATATTCTTACCCTGCTTAGTCAGTTTATATGCTGAATATGTTGAATGAAATGCTGGATTAAAAGACATCGTGCTGGAATCAAAATTGTTGGAAGAAATACTAATGAGACCTTATACATACAAATGATACAACTCTAATGGCTGAAAGTGAAAAATAGTTGAATAGCCTGTTGATGAAGGTGAAAACAGAAAGTGCAAAAGCTGGATTGTTGCTAAACATAAAAAAAAATAAAATGATGTCATCTAGCCCCACAAATTCTTTGTAAACAGACGAGGAATAAATGGAGGCAGTGGCAGATGTTTATCTTCCTGGGCTCACAGATCTTTGTAGACAGTGACTGCAGCCATGAAACTGAAAGATGCTTCCTTTTGAAAGGAATGTTATGGGAAATCTGGATTCAGTTTTAAAGATGGAAGCAGTGTGTGGCAATTCAGGTGTCCTAATTGCTTTGTGATAAATTCTGAGCACAAATTGCTCTGTATCACTTAAGAGAACAGGGACATTGTGCTTCAATAAGCTGTGCAAGGGCTACAGGTTTATATGCATTTCCTTTGTTTTATGTCCAGAGACCACTGCCCTTCAATGAGATTGCCAACGCACTATTTATTTATATATGTTTTGGGTCCTTGGTATCTGCTGACCTCGGGCACTTGGATTCTTCTCACCCAATGGCAATTATTTTGATCATTCCTTAGCCATGTAATCTTGCTTGAAGGGTTGATCTTTGTTGTAGGGATTTTTGACATATTATATTGCAGATTAGGGGCTTATTGTCATTCTTTACCAATATCATACCAATTACTTTTGTTGCATATCTCTGCAAGTAACAAATGTAAGGGGACTAGTCATCATGCCACCTGTTTGTATGTAGCCCCATCCCTAGTCCTTGTTGGGAATTCACTGGCAATGATGTATCCCTTGCCCTTCCTCCGTAAAAGATATGGTGGCCTTTATATATAACCCCACAAGCTATCTGGGTTAGTCAATGCTCTGTTATTTGTCAGCAGCTACATCAGATGTCTTGTCCTCATATTTCTGCATAGATTTCTTTAATTGCTTACCTGTTTTTTAGTTGCTACAGACATGGGTGTGAACAATATAATTTCCCGATGTTTCAGTGTAGTGCAGTCAGAAAAAATACATAAAAATTGTGATACTTATTTCATAAAAAAACATTTGAATGCCTTTTAACTACACTACAAAGTGCCACCAACTATGTACTGTTGTGCTGATTTTTGGCGACAGTATGTCTTCTTTTATACCTGCATGCTATCATCCCTCCTTGGATATATGTGCATATAGAAGGCACCCTGAAGCTTTGGATACTGACCAGACATATGATCCTTGGCAGGATACATCCCATATGACTTGTTACTGAAGCAGTAATCTAGTTCAACATCTGCTGTTGTAGTAAGTACTTTCTCTTTCATGTTTCTCCAAGAACATGGCAATGGGCATACCAAACAGATTTTCACATTGGATGGTTGTCACCCAGCATAAAGGCATTCAAAGGGATGTAGGAGAAGTGGCAGCAGCAACGACAGGAGAAAGTGTATAACTAGCTCTTACTTGTAGGGCAGTGTGGTTAGATAATGTTTCCATTTTGCAAACATTGTGTGAATGAACATGAATGCTTAAGTCAAGAAAACTGCACAGGTGGCATAGAAAGCCAAAGCCATAACCTCACTGTTGATGATCTGAGTTAAAATAGAGGCATGTGTGCCATAGGAGCTGGCCATAAAGAGTAGCACTGAGTGGCTGACCCATCCTGGGTGATAGAGGTGGCTGTGGCTCACCAGGATGACATCTAATGGGGGTACTAGAGGTTACCTTGTGGTGACTGAGCCTGCCAAGCTCACAGTGTCATAGTGCATCTCACACTGGCAGCTGATGCGGAACTCTGCTTGTGGAGACACAATTTCCTCTCTGGAAACAGTAATGGTTGAGTTCATCAAAGCCACTGAAATGTGAGGGGAATGCTCTATGTGAGAAATGGTCTCTGGGGAATAGAAAATTAAAGAGAGGCACCATCAGGAATGAGTAAGTTATATAGACCTCTTGCCTAGCCTTGGCTTGGTGGCCAGTGGTGGAGTCATTAGACCAGATGCTGGGGAAGGACAGGAATCTATCCCTCCAGCAAGTCCTGTTTATTGTGGTGACAAGGTTTAAATCCCTAGAGCGTGCAGCTCGGAGGGATTGGAATTTCTTTAGGTGTAGCATGTCCAACAGCTCTGGGTTTGACATAGCTTTATATGTTAGGCAGAGATCACCTCGAAGTAGGCGATATGCTACAGAGTAAAGCTGGAGTTTTTTGCGACAATCGATGTAGGGCATCTGAGGCCAGTAATTCTCTTTGTGAGGTACTTCTGTGGCCTTTCCAGCTGCTGCAGATATCTTGTGAGGTACATTCCAAAAGGGGCGTTTACTCTATAATGGGTCTAATGAGTGTCGAGTAGAGGGGAACAATGACTTCTTTTTTTTCTTGGATGAGAACCCTTTTGTGATGAGGTGTGCCATGTAGAAGGATTTCCTGACTACTGTGGCAATGTGATTATCAAAGGAGAGACTACTGTCCACCTGGGTCCCAAGGTCTCTTATCACACATTCAGTGTTAAGAAGACTGCCGCCTATGTGGTAGTTCATGGGTACAGAGTTTTTACCAAAGGGGATAACAATGCACTTTTTGGCATTGAGCTTGAGGCCATGGCTCTGACAATATACAGAATGTAACATTTCCCCAAGAAGCTAGATAAACCATACCACCTCTAACAGTATGTTTTGCACAACAGTCATTTTTGTGTAATTATGACTGTTGCAATTAAATCATTTGAATTTAGTTCTTACAACAGGGATCATGGTGGTACAGCAGTTAGCGTTGTCACCTCACAGCAAGAGGTTCTCTGGTTCGATTCTCGGCTGAGGTGCCTTCTGTGCGGAGTCTGCATGTCCTCCCTGTTGTCACATGGATTTTGTCCGGGTGCTCCGGTTTCCTTCCACATCCCAAAGACATGCAGTAGGTGGATTGGACACTAAATTGGCCCTAGGTGTGAGTGTGTGTGTGCCTTCTGTGGAAGGTTGGGCGCCGGGCTGGCAACTCGACACCGTAAAACTCCACTGCCAATCATGATCGGACAGATGATCTGCTGTTGTGACCCCTAATCGGGAAAAGCCAAAAGAAGAAGAAGCAGGGATCAAGCATGAGAGGCCCCTTTTCCCCAGGAACATCAGCAACGCAAATGAGCTGCTAAGAACAGTTTGTAGGATTATACACAAAACTCCAACTCAATATGTCTCACAGGCATGGTCTTAGTCTTAAAAAAAAAAAAAAAAAGGATGCAATGGGCAAACTTTAGGTTATTAATAGCTGAGCTGAAAAATCAAAGTACATTCAAGCCAGGAAATGTACAAGAGCCCATGGCCACAAAAATGCATAACAATAAAAATAAGAAATTCTCTAAAATTAGAATCTAGAGCAATTATGTCAACACACATTTCAGCTATCTTAGCATCTACAAGTGCATAACCTGTGAAGCCTGATGAATAACAGAGAGTATGGTTTTCAGTACAGGAAGGGGCAAGCTGAGCTGACAGGTATCATGCTGAGGAGATGAATCAGTCATGCAGACATCACGACTCCTCAGTGAATAACTTCAA
Source organism: Protopterus annectens (assembly GCF_019279795.1). Classification (NCBI taxonomy): domain Eukaryota; kingdom Metazoa; phylum Chordata; order Ceratodontiformes; family Protopteridae; genus Protopterus; species Protopterus annectens. The sequence continues at coordinate 929,778,486 of NC_056730.1, forward strand.
CTGACTTTTCAGCAACAGAAGATGAAGAAGGTGTGATGCATATGCATGGGAACCCTAAGTCACAGACAGTGCCTTAGCATATTCACAGGAATCCCAGCAATAGCATCAGATGATGTAAGAACTGAATCATTTAGTAAACCAGTTTTTAAACCAAAGGAAAAAAATAACACATTAATTACATAGTTCTTGTGTCACCAAGCAGTTGCATCTAAGCATAAACAGGCCACTAGAAAGTAGCTCAAATCAAATGGACAGCCATATTTGTGAAATCACTATTCCACTACACCATCTGACTTCAAAATACTGGTCTCCTTACAGGTGTACCAAACTGTTTATGAAAGTCATAACATACGGCAAGTGACCATCTTGGATTGCAGGCATTTTGGGTGACACTGACTGTAGTTCACACCACACTGTGGCAATTTTACACGACTGAGAAAAATACTAAAGTGCAGTCATCCTAACTCCTCTTATGTCAGCATCAGGCCACATAACAGTATCTCTCTCTGTCTTCCGGGTACACGTCACAGCACAATGTAAAGTGCCAGGCATACATACAATACAAAATTCTCCTTCTAGACAATGAATACATAGACATACACACCTTACCCTGAAAATGTTGTAAGACTTGAAACCCAATGCTGTGTATTCAGGCATAATGACCACCTGTAATGCATAATTAACAACATATGACGCAACCCTAGGAAACGCCTTTCTTCTGCAATACCACAGTAGATTCCATGAATTCATGTGCAACAACCTAGCAGCAGAGTCTCTGATCACTAGTGATCATTTCTCCCTAACAGTTCTTGAACAAGTATATGACCCTTGGTCATGTGTACAGTACTGTCTGCACCTTTCCAATGTCTTCTCCCCTCAGTATATATTTTCAGAAAACTTCTTCCTTTTAGGGTATGACCATCCATCCTTGCTTCCTTTGTGGCAACAAAAATAGTTGTAAAACAGGAATTGTTCTGCTTACTCCTGTTATTTTTCACCCACTACCAAAAGCATAAATTATGCTGAAGGTTTATTGTAGGGCGGCCACGGTGGTGCAGTGGTTAGCATTGCCGCCTCACAGCAAGAGGTTCTCTGGTTCGATCCTCGGCTGGGGTGCCTTCTGTGCGGAGTCTGCATGTCCTCCCTGTGGTCGCGTGGGTTTCCTCCGGGTGCTCCGGTTTCCTCCCACATCCCAAAGACATGCTGCAGGTGGATTGGACACTCTAAATTGGCCCTAGGTGTGCGTGTGAGTGTGCCTTCTGTGGAAGGTTGGGCGCCGGGCTGGCAACTCGACACTGTAAAACTCCACTGCCATTCAATGTGCGGACAAGGTGATCCGCTGTGGCGACCCCTAACCGGGAAAAAGCCGAAAGAAGAAGAAGAAGAAGATGCTGAAGGTTTATTGTACTCCACAAAACGTGGATGCACTCACTACTGTCTCTGTGCCTGCCATACAACTCAGCAGCCACTGGTCACTAAGCTACTGGCTGGCCAGTCTGTTACCCATCCTGGGTTATCTTTGGTAGCTGTATTGAGCAACTGCTGCATGCATAATCTATGAACCTGCCAAACATGAACTATGAATTGCTAGCCAGGTGTAGGTTCACTGACAGGATGCAGTTTGGACATGGATGACAAGATGCTAAGGTGGAGCATGGACATCCATTGTTTCCAGGAGACAGGTTGGAAGGGCAGTGCAGGCAAGGCACTTGGCTTGGGATCCATAGTCTACTACTCGGGGGAGGACAGGCTAGAAATCATCTGTGAAATGTGGTGAGAGAAAGGCTTCAGAAGGCAGTCAGAGATCAAGTCAGAATTAGTGACAGTCATGTCCATCAGACTCCAGTGTAATGATAGGCTGATATTATGAATACTGCACTATGCCCCACTGCAGGGTTGTGATAGCGAGCCAAAGAATGCAGTCAGACATCAGCTGCAGGATTTACTATATAAAGCAAGATATCATTAATCGGTTTTGATAATGAGTGACTTGAATGCACTTAATATGACAGAAAGAAAAATATATCACCACTGCCTGGCTCCCATGATTGGGTCATCATGGCTTGATAGTAGCCAACACATGGTTCAGTAAGACAGACAGTCAAGTCCACGTACATGAATGGCGAATATCTAACTCAGATAACCTTCCCGTAGTGAGGAAAGCGTGCTGCAGTATAACCACAGATTCCACAATCATCCTCTGCGAATCATTTGTCCCACAGAATAAACTACTGGTTGACAAAATCAGCTGCAAACAGTGTGCAAAGATGGCGTTAAGGTCAAAACAGACCAGGGAGTTGACTCAAGATAAAATGCAACAGTTAAATGAATCAGTCAGGCCTCCAGAACCCCAAGAATAGGTTGAAAAAAGTCTACTTGAAGAATGGCAGCACCTTAAAAGTGCATGTGTGAGGACTACAGAAATGAGTTGTGGCCTGGCCACGTATGCCCATAAATTACTAAAGGAAAGCATGAGGAGTAATGCAGCAATCCTAGATATACGCAAAAGAAATACGGAGTCTAGACAAAAGTGGGAGATTGGAATGACCACCCAGGGTAGGAAGGACTAGAGGTTGACTAACAATGAAGGTAAGAAAGGAGTTGCATTAGCACAGAACAGGGCATTGGAGGCAACCTCAAAGAATCAAATGCAAACAGACTCGGTAGGTGCCACAAAGAAAACTTCAGATTGCATGGCCAGTACATACAGACAAAGAAGACTAACAGACACACTTCATGAAGGCTGCCAGCAACAACCAGCTCTCCTGTCCGCAGTACATCAAAGGAAGATGGAGGGAATACTTACAGCAGCTTACCAATCACAATAACCACCACAGATGCTGTACTGACCCAGAAACAGGATACAACAAGAGAAGAACAGGATACCACTCTGTGAGATGTAAGACTTTCATGAAATAAATTTGTCATGTATAGCTGCAGGCTCAGTAAATGTCACAGTGGATATGATACACAGTGGATATGATAAAAATGCTTGCTGAAATAGGAGAGAATTGTCTCCAGAGGCTACTTGTAGCAGCGTGGAGAGAATGGCTTATTCCAAGTGACTTTACGATCACTGTACTTGTGCCAGTTTACAAGAAGAAATAGGGCATCCACCACTGTGATCCAAACAGAGTCATCAAAATCCTGTCACACTGCATGAAACTTATGGAGAGGGTGATTGATAAATGGATACACAGGGTAGTACAATGTAATGAGGGTGATGAGCAGCATGTATTCAGATCAGGATGCAGCACAACTCACCTGTTTTTGGGAATGATGCAGCTGATAAGATGGTAGAGATGACAAAAGAGTCCAAATGCTTACTGCTGTAATTTGTTAATACAGATGAGCAGGTCCCAGGAAAGCTGCCTTGGCCAGAACCATGGGTGGTTCAAAATCCCAGAAACATTAGTTTATATTTATATTGTTATAAAAAAGGGGCACACAATTGCTGTATCATAGAATCTTGCATTGCTGCTACCAAAGATTTAATATGTATTACTGCTAACCAGATCTAATGTCCCTGTGAATGACTGCTATAATTGTGTCAGGTTTTGATTAGTGTTATTTTGAGAAGTTCTACCTTGCTTTATGTTATCTATGTCTCTTGTCTTCTATGTTGTATCTTTTGCCTCCTAACGTTACTCTATTCATCCTGGCCTTCCAGTACTACTCAGCAGGAAGCTAGGGTCACCTCATTGCATAACAATCCTACAATCCCCTTTCAAGGAAAACAGTAAAGTATGTCTGCTGGATAATTCCAACAAGAAAGACTTTCTATTGACTGTACCACTGATATAAATGTTATAGCCAGGCCTGAGCTAGGACTCCCAGCAGCCTCTACTTTCCCTTCTTTAATTAACTTCACTATCTCACTCCTCCTACCCGCATAGATACCTCCCCTTGTTTTTTCCCACTTTACTACTGCAGTCTACAAATTTTACTCCCTCTCAGTCTAGCCTGCAATACTTGAACTGCTCTTTAGATGGCACGCTAATTCTAGGCATTTTCTCATCTTACCCTTTCTCACATGATTAACTACTTACCTCATTTCTTAACTTCAGTAGTCCCTGAAGTGCTATTTAGCTGTTTCTTTTATTTTTTCCTTCATTTCTACTGTCCACAGACACCTCTCTAGTCCTCTCTCTTTTTTTTTTCCTTCCCCCTCCATATCTACAGACACCTTCTAGCCCAATATTCTGTTCCATTTTACCACTAGACTTAGCCTAGACTGATTGTTTTTCGTTATCTGCTTCAGTATCTGTTTTCTACCCGCTCCGTTCACCCTATGGGCTCACTCCGCTCCCCTCCCTACTCCCAAATCCCACCCACCCCTAGGGGTCCTACCTTTATACTCTCTAACCACACCCCTTCCTCTTCACATTACGCTCTAACCACACCTCTTCCTCTTCCCTTTACTCTTTAAGCATACTTCGTGCTCTTACCATTCATCTTCAGATACACTCTTCCCACTCCCTTTTCTCTCTAAAGACTCTCCAATTACCCAACTCCACTACTATTAACCTCTCACTATCCTCTTATCACACGACACCCCACTCCCTCTTTCATCTCCACCCAATACATTTCTATCTACCACCTACAAAGAACCTATTTCTATTCATATAATGAATAAACAACCCATCCTATCTTTTATCCCACTCTTATTCACACTCTCAATACTACCTCCTTTAATCCTCACCCATCTAGTTACCTCTATTGAAAACCCACTAGACCCCAACCTAAATTACCCCAAAAAAGAAACCAACTCTCCAAACTCACCTTTCCATTTTATTCATGCTAATATAACATCCTCATCTAACTACATACTTCCTCAATATCATAGAACACTACACAGAAAATACAATCTAAACCCCAAAAAATGTCTATCTCTATACAACAGATTCCCCAACCCAAACTATCTAAGCCTACTACTCTCTTTAAAGGATGGTGACATCCACCCTAACCCAGGCCCTCCAACTACTTCTATCTCTCACCTCAACGAATCACCTGCCCAAGCCCACGTTAAACCATCAAAATCCCTTTTAATTGCTCATCTTAATATACGTAGTATAAACAATGAAGTAACTCAACTCCAAGCTCTAACTGAAATCTATTCCTTTGATATTCTCTGCTTAACAGAAACTTGGTTAAAACCTGTAACCAAAGACAATGAAATCATCCCACCTGGATATAATATCCTGAGACTAGACCGAATATCCAAGAAAGGTGGAGGGGTTGCTATCCTATATAAAGCTAGCTTACAATTAACCACTCATAACTGTAAACCACCTTTAGACTCTAATGCAGAAATTCTTATTTTCAAACTTCTTCTTAACAATTCCAAATCCATCTATATTATCTGTATATATCTATCTCCTGGTAACAACACTGCCACCATGGAAAACATACTTTGCTGGCTTTCCCAAAAACCTACCTCAAGAGACCATTATCCTAGGCGACACAAATATTGACTGGACCTGCTACTGCAGCAGCCGCCCCACAAACCATATTAACCTATATGGGTATTCCCAAACCATTACCTCCCCTACCAGGATAAATAAATCTAACAAGAAATCAAGCTTATTAGACTGGATTATCATAAACTATCATTCTCACATGTATGACTCAGGAACCCTCCCTGATGATTTAAGTGACCACTCTCTTACCTATATCATCAGACATAAAATCAACTTTCCCACTCCACCATTTGTCAAAAACATCAGGTCTAAAAAGTACTTTAACCCTGAACTTTTCCAGATGGAACTAAGAGCATGTAACTGGTCCCCCTTACAAAACCTCCCTTTAGATGAAGCCGTTAGTTACTTTAACTCCAACTTCCTTGCCATCCTCAACCACCATGCCCCAACCAGACTAATTAGAACTAAAACCAAACATGCTCCATGGCTCTCAAAAGAAACCAAACATAAAATAAATCTCAGAAACAAACTTTGGGCAAAATGTAGGAAAACAAGAAACCCTATAGACCAACTAACATTTAGGCAACTAAGAAAGGAAACTAAGAAAGCTATAATATCTGACAAAAGAAACTACTACCTGCAATCCCAACAAGCTAATCAAAACAAGCCACAGAAATTTTGGTGTAGTATTAACCAACTACTCCATCCAGGGCAATCCACTACTCCAAACCCTCAAAACACTGAACAAAATAAACCAATGAATACAGCTAATGCTTTTAATACCTTTTTTACTGATGCTATACAAATACTAGCTAGTCAACTATCACCAAACAACTTTACTCTACCTTCCTATGAATCAACCTCACCCCCTACTTTTCATTTTCAACCTGTCCCAACAACATATATTCTAACCCTTCTACAGAAACTGAAACCATGCTCACCCTCAGCAGACCAACTACCTACAGAATTCTTACAACAATCCGCCAAAGCTATTGCTTATCCCATTTCTATCCTGATCAATAGAACTATTACCGAAAGTTATATCCCCAGTTTATGGAAAATTTCCCATATTATCCCCCTCCATAAAGGAGGACAATCCACTGAACTCTCCAACTACCGCCCCATGGCCCTCCTCTCACCTTTGGCAAAGATCATGGAGAAATGCATTCACAGACAATTACGTGACCATCTTACACAAAATAACCTACTAGCCAACTGTCAACATGGTTTCAGACCATCTTATAGCACTACTACTGCCCTTCTTTCCTTCACAGATTGTATCAACAAAAACCGCAATCTAAACAAACTCTCTTCAGCACTATTTATTGACCTGTCTAAAGCTTTTGACATGGTAAATCACCAAATTCTCATCAAAATACTGAAATCCCTGTCACTAGATACATCCTCTATAAAGTGGTTCCAGTCCTACCTTGATAAGACAACAGGCCGTACTATGGCACAAGTCTCTCTCTACTCACCTGCCCGTCAACCTTGGTGTCCCCCAAGAATCCATCCTAGGACCACTACTTTTTTCCATATTCATTAATGACCTTCACCTTGCCATCCCCCAAGCTATATGCATACAATATGCGGATGACTCTACACTGATATGCTCAGCCCCCTCCTCTTCTGAACTTCTCTCTCTTATCCAACAAGTATTTAACACAGTTGATCAATGGTTCACACATAGATGTCTTCTCCTAACCCCCAAAAAGACTAAACTCCTCCTTTTCTCTCCTACTAAGAAGTCCCCCCCCTCTGGATTTCTCAGTTAACTCTACCAATAAAACTATTATATCTCCTGAACCAACCATCAAACTATTAGGTGTCACCATTGACAACAATCTGAACTTTGATATCCATCTTAACAATACTATAAAAACTGTCAACAATAAGCTAGGCTCTCTCTACAGGATAAAATCCTTCCTCCTACCGTCAGCTAGAACCACAGTAGCACACACTCATCTAATCTCTTCTCTACTTTATGCCTCACCTATTTTTACTAACCTATCTAAAAATAATCTTAGCAAACTGGAAATGTCCTACAATAACATTGCCAGATTTGCTACAGGAAACCCATTTAGAACCCATCACTGCATTAATTTAAAGCACCTGGGATGGCTTGAACTACAAAATCTAATTAAATTCCATCAGCTAACTATAGCCCACAACACTCTTTACAAACCTTCCAAAACTCCTATTCTTTCCACACTCATCGCTCCCTATAAAAACCTGGAATCCTTAAGGTCTTCTCAGAGACTTCTAGTCCAAACCACTAAACCAAACAACAAGGCTGGAAACTCCCTTTTTTTCTAATATTGCTGGAAAAGCCTGGAATCTCCTCCCCAATGAACTATCCACACTTCCCTCACTATCCTGCTTCAAAAACAAATTGAAAGTATTCCTCAAAACACACTGGTTATGCCCCTGTACTAAACCTGACTAGTTTGTGTCTCTTAATACTTTGCTCTTCCTACCCAGTCTACTCATTAACTGCAAGTCCTTCCTAATTAACCATTATATTATCTATCTCTAGAATATCTTGATTGTACTAGCATGCTATGTTATGCCTGTATTCTGTACTGTTAATTTCACTGTGATAACCTGTAATAGGTACTGTAAATAGGATTTATTTTGTTTGTTTTATGTTTCCTTAGTTGTTATTGTGTCAATTTCATTGTCCTATCTAGGAGCTTATCTCCCCGGCCCTCTACTGAAAATGGACATGTATCCAGTTAGACTAGCCTGGTCAACAAATGTAAAGTAAAAATAAAATAAATACAATAAATAATTAGTGCAGCCTAAGTAGAAGGATCCTACAACTAAAGTGCAGTGTTACATCTCTCCTGTGGGTCAGTCGATGCACCCGTAACTGATTCCCTTTTTCTACCTAATTCATAAGTTATAGAACATCGCCAGTTGCCAGTGACAACTACCAATTAGTAATTTTCCTCGTGTGATAGACTACACAACACCCTTTCTGAAGGATGTGATGCAAGCAGAACTGTGCTGTTCCCTGATTACAAATCATACTACCCACAAGCTATTTTTCTCATGTTGTCTATACACACACACACACACACATACATATATATATATATATATATATATATATACATATATATATATATATATATATATATATATATATATATATATACAGATGCACAGATATACATATATGTAGGTACATATATAGGATCTATATTAAATCAGCAAACACTTAAAAAAGCGAATGCTGATTTATCAACCCCATGTAAGCGAAAGCTTACAATCCCAAACACCCAGGACAGAGATTTTTTTTCCCAGGGGAAAAAAAAACACTTTTCCACAAAAATAAATAAATAAATAAATAAAAACTGCAAAACATTGCATAAAGTGGGGGGCTTCACCCCCACACCCCCTACTTAAAAATACCAACTCCGAGATTGCACTACAGTGACGAAAATGGCAAAGTAATGGAGGCGGCCAAGTGATTTTTTTTCCCAGGGAAAGAAATCTCTTATATGCTGATTCGCTATTTTGCTGTTTTGTGCTTTCAAGTTCGATAAAGATGCATTCGAAGGATTGCATCTTTGAATATATAGTAGGAACCCTATATATATATATATATATATATATATATATATATATATATATATATAAAATCATACCTGTCAACCTGGAAACATCAAAAATCTGGACAAGGCCCATGAAAAATAGGTACAAATCTGTACGCTGATTAACATCTAATTTGCATACATAATTATGTAATCCCACCCACTCCCGTGGAATTGTGGGATATCAACTTTCAAACGCAAACTGAAGAACAGACAACCAAAATATATATCTACACACACACACACATATATATATATATATATATATCTATATATATCTACACACACACACGCATATATATATAGATATATATATATATATATATATATATATATATATATATTTACGGAAGTGCTCTTAATTAAGTCTCATTTTATTCTCGTTTTTTATATATATATATATATATATATATATATGTATATTTATGTGTGTGTATATGGATCTACTTTGATTTATCGAATTACCACTTCATCAAATTGCAAAACACCTAGACGATTTTGCCGAAAAGGTAATTTAATGAGGTCCCAGAACATCTTATTTTACCTATGGAGAACTAAGCGGTATGTTTCCATACAGATGTTAAACATTACATTAAATGTTTTTTTTTCCTGTAAAAATTCAAAATGCAGCACTTCCTTTTTCTTTAATGATGTGGTCTAGTCCAAAGATGTTTTATAGATAATTAAAACAGTAACAGCCCCTATAAAGTTCATGAATAAATACAGAGCCAGTTTGGAGATAAAGGATTTTAAATACAAAGAGCAAAAATAGGAAGAAAACATAAGTCATCTGGAACTGACCATCTTGAAAATACTCTGTAATTAAGGATTTTAATACATGAACACATAAATGACCAGCCACAAGATTTTTCAATTTGAATAAATAAAATACTATATGCAAGACCTAATTAAGCAGTCAGCAGTTAAATATATAAAGACATAACCTTGCACAGAGTAAACAAGATAATTGGTTTGAACAAATAGATTACAAGAAATAAAAACACTTAGCAACTTAACTTCCCTCTAGCTATCTCTTAACTAAAAATATTTATTGAACCCTAAGCTACACTGGCTACAGTTTCGGAAGACAAATCAGGCAGAGGCAAAAATGCAAATGTAAATTCAGAGATATTTACGACAAGTTTAAAGTTAGTTCTTATCTGACTGTCTTTTACGTTCATCTGTTTGGCTTGTATCTTTCTCATGCAGAGACCACAGTTGCAAATAAGTAATGTTTTCTTGGTCTTGGCTAGCTATCTCCATATAGAGTTTTCTGTTTGTGCCTTTACCGCTGTTTGCTTCCTGACCTGAGAATTGGCACAGGTCTTCAAATCACAGGATGGAATGGTTAAACTTTCTGCTTCACCTATCTACTGTACATTTCTCATCTTATATGTAATTGCTATACCGCCCAGCATAAGGCAGTTACAAACATCATTTGGTTGTGTAGATCACAAATTCTCACATCCTTTCATGCCACTAAAGGTCATATATTTCAAACTCCGTCATATTTTTAGTTTAACTGAGTACAGCTCACAAATCTGCTACAGTTTGAGAGAAAAACAAAAGCAGAGTTATTCTCAGAGATCACAGGGGATGCAAAGGTAACGGTGCTTACCTTGCAGAGAAGGTAGATGCATCATTTGAAAGACTTTAAGAAGATATTGAAGCTCTACCATTTGCATTTGTGGTCAAAAGGATTGCCAGTTAGCCAAGCTTCATGACAAAGAGGGATGAAGCACTGACTAAAGGCCAACAACTTAAGACCAGTTAGGGCCTCAGATGCTAGAGGCGACACTCAAGGAGGCTGGGAGTGAGTAGCCAAGGTTGGCTTACCCATCCTGGAGGAGGGAGGTGGTCTGACCTGCTGCAATGCTAGTGCTTACAGGAGAACATGTGCATGATATGCATTATATTGGATGGGAGGATGATTGGCTTTGCCAGACCACATTTACATTTTCTCCCTAGTTCACTACTTTATATGGGATCTGCACACTTGGACCTATGCCAAACAAAATAAATAAATATGGAAAAGTGTATGATCATAGACTAAATGCAATCTGTGATGTTATTGTGGTAGTTAGAGTAGGGGGGGGGAGATAAAGGATCTTTGCTCTAAATTTATGTAAAATTCTCATCTTCCTGTGAATTTGGCAGTGTGGAGTCAGGAGTTATGTACCTTGCAAACTGACTGTGAAATGAGATGTTTAGACAGTGTAAGGTTTCAGTACCTCCCACACTTTTAGATCAGCAGCTGCACAGACAGAGCTAAGGGTGGAGGTGTCTCACTATACATCAGTAACAAGCATACCTTTAGGCTGGTCAAACAGGATGAAGTGCTGCTGATCATTGTAGACAAAATCTTGTACCATATCTTAGCCAGCTATAGGTCATCCTGCATGTCTCAAGAAGCTTGTAATGCATGCTTGGACCAACTGGAGACACTTGGCATCCAACCTAACACCCTGCTTATGGCAGACTTTAATTACCCCTGATTAGAATGGGAATCCTACACTGCCTCAAATCTACAGGTATAGAGAATCCTGGACTTCATAAATACAAACAACCTTGACCAATTAGTAAATACTCTCACTAGAGGCTCCACTGGACCTCATACTCACAAATGTGGGAGAACACTGCACCCCCCACCCCCAATTCTCATCCTCCCTGGTAATGTCAAGCCATAAAGCTGTCTCCTTCAAAATCAACTCCATAACCCCAGTAAAACCAGTAACAGTTAAAACTATTCCAAGGCAATACTACTTTTTATTAAGTGATTATTTGTCAAAATTCAGTGCCCATCCAAACCCCAGAAATGCAACAGCCTGTGCTGATTTGCTCTTATAAACTCTATGCAACCATGTCAGTGGCTGCATAACAGCTGCTGTATCTACCAGATGTAATCCCAGAACTAGCCCCAGAAACAAACTGCCCTGGTGGCATCCCAAATTAAACAGGATATTAAACAAAAGAAAAAAAATGATGGCAAAAATCAGTAAGGGTAATTCCCATAAAGATAAACACACTCTCTCTCATCAGACTAAGTAGGCAATTGAGAGGGGTAATTAGGTCAAGCAAAGTCAACTTTGAGTTTAAGATAGTCTCTCATGTGATGGTAGACTTAGGGCCTTCTTCAGCAATGTCAAAACCCTCAAGGGCAGCACACAACAATGTGCTCAACTCATGTTTAATGGTGCCACATTCACTGAGCCTAGTAATCTAGAAAACCTGTTAGAGGGCAAATTAATTTCCAACCTTACCCCCCCCACGGCCTCAACCATTCACCAATAAATACCCTCAATCTTAACCCCTCCAACTATAACTAAGGAGCATGTACAGGCTGTGCTTGCTAAAGCCAAGAACATAGCCTCAGTGGGCCAGCTAACATCCCAGATACCTCCTGAACAGTTTAAACTATGACTTATCAGAACCACTGTTTTAGGACTATTTAACTATAGTCCTGAAGTAGGCTTTGTGACATGAGAATAGATGACTGAGACATTCTTCCCCCTTCAAAATTGAGGGCCTTTAACAGATCCTGGAAACAACAACTCCGTTAGTCTGACTAGTCGTATTTGCAAAGCTATAGAAAGAATTAGCATTGAAATCATCAACAAGGACATGAGACCTCCAGACACTGGATCCATCCCAGGTTGTCTTTGTCGAAGGATGGTAATGCTTACTGAACGTGGTAGACTTATTTGAAAAGGTCACTAAGGCAATGGATGAGGGGAAAGTGGTGCATACTGCCTTCTTAAATCTAGCTAAAGCATTTGATTCAATACCCCACTTGAGCATTGTCAACAACCTCATGAAACTAGACATAAAACCCTTTATAGTGTGCTAGATAGCTAGCTGGCTCATGGATAAGGACCCATCAGGTTAGGATCAGTGAGGCCCCCTCCACAAAGAGGCCGGTCACCAGTGGAGTCCCTTAGGGCTCTGTGCTGGACCCACTTCTCTTAGCATCTACTTCCCAGAGGTCAAAGCCAATGTCAGAGGCCTTTGGCTGACTATGTTTGCAGATGATTGCACACTGGGATCAGTCACTGCATCCCCTCACGACCTGAACACCCTTCAGGAAGGTCTAACACAGACAAACACTTGCTGGCAAAGCCATGGCTTAAAACTCAATGGCAATAAGTTTATTACCTTTTGGGAAGTTGGCCACCCCAGGTAATTACATCATCAGTAAAATGCCCCTAAAAGTTGATTCACTAGTTATGGATCTGGGAACTCATGTAGATAGTAACCTAGCTTTTGACACATTCATCCAAGGTAGCAAGAAAATCCTTCTGTGTTGCTGATCTAGGTCCATAGTGGTCATTGTACCACTGGACTCAAACATCCTCAGACCCATCATAGAATATAATGTCCCCTTCTATATGTACCTGGCCAGACACACATGCACAACTGGAACATCTAGTAAGGTTCCGTACAAAAAGACTACACGGAGTAAAGACAATGTCCTACTCTGGTTGCCTCAAACCCTGGAGTCTTTACTCAGTATCATACAAACTTATGAGAGGTAATCTTTACTTGGCATAGAAGGTATTCCTGGACCATGTTTTAATGAACCTTTTGCACATCTTGCAGCAGAAATACTAGATCAAAAGACTTGCATTTTGCTTGTGAAGTAAATAGAACATGTTGGTTAGACAGATATGTTTCTCAGGGAAGTCTCATTATTTGGCACAGGCTCCCCACCCATCTGAAGCAGAGTTCCTCCTTTACTCTGTTTAAGCATATCTTGGACCACTGGATGGGTAATTGGAAATTCATGCCTGGTCTGGTGCCTATGTCTCTGATGGACAGAGGTAGTCAGTAAATCACCCCCTATATAAATCAGATTTGGGTTTCATGGCTAGGCATATAATGGCCGTAGTGGTCATTAACCTAGTATATGGCTATGAATTGTGCAGCTATTTGCATAGTTTTTCAGGAGGAAACTCGTAGATGGATATGTTGAAAACAGTGTAAATCATTAAGCTATAGTGAATGTACAGGCATTTGTTTAGTAGTAAAATAATTTTTTGTTCCCTCTTATGATGTCCATTAGCCCAGTTGCCAACTGCCTTGCATCTAAAATTAGGGTCAAGAAACTCAACTGCTATAATGCCCTAAGACTTTCCTTTGTTTATGAACCTTAAGTCTTATTTATTTGACCTGCATCTGACAGCGAAGCTAAACCTGTAAAGATTATGATGAACAAAAGCTTGGATGAGATGTATGATCTTTCGTTTTGAAAATAGATTGTTTTCAATACATTTAATGCAGTACACAAGGGAGAACCAGCTGTTGACTGATACCTTTTAGTCCTTTGGCTGTGGTGCTGGAAAAAAGTAATCCACAAACCACCTCATCAGTTATTCCACAAACTACCTCATCAGTTATTTTTTTTTCACTGACTGCACAATTTCTACTAAGGTTTATGGTGGGAACACAGGCTTGCTCATTGTCGCTGAACATGTAAGGCATATTTGAACATAGATGATAGCATTGCCACTTTAATTCTCAGCTTTTCTAAAGTTTTAACACTATGGTTTGTGCTGTTAAAACATCCTGGTAACCAGAGCAAGCATTTGGTCTTGAAAACTTGCACATTTTAATATGCATCATGCTAGTAGTACCTTCCTGCTGTTGATCAGTTGTCCACTCTTCACTGTCAGCAAACTGTAATATCTTCTGTGTTAATGATAGATTCACTGTTTGGGCTTTACACTTAACGCATTTTAGTGTCATTGGTATGAGTCATAGCTGAAAAGGGTCCTTGAACCAACCCACACAGTTGCTTAACAAATATATCAGATTCAAATCTTTTTGAGATACAAAACAGCAAGCGTCAAATGGAAAGTTATAGTTTCTAACCCCAGAAATATTTGTACTTTAGTGCCTTGTGGATCATTACTAGAAGGCCTCTTATTCACTATTTTTAATTTATTGTAAAAAAAAAAAAAAAAAAAAAAAGTGTAACAGTGACAGATTAATACATTATTCGGGTAACTCCGCATTAATTTGTTCTGGACCAACCTTCAGTGTTTTTACATGCTGGTTTGTGCAAGAGTTTCTAATAACTCCAGACATGACTGAATTATTCAGAACACAGAAAGACCACAGTGTTTACAAACTGACCTTTCCCAGATGACTGAACTGCCTTCTGATAGTTATTTTTTCTAAGCATAACTCACTGAGTTGTGCCACATCTGTACTTCGAAACTGGTATTCACCATCAGAATGCTGATTTTACAAAATGGCAAAATAAGTAAATAAATGCATTTTCCCAGAGGCATCACAGCCTCTCAGTGCCATGCTTCCCCCAATGCAAGTAGTTGTATCCTTTATAGTATATAACTAACTTTGAGACCATCACAACGCAGTGTGTATAGAATATTTCTGTAGTGGCTATTTTTGACAACAACATACTATTCCCTAACAGCACATCACTTTTTGATCAGTTTACTTTACTGAGTCTTACTTTGAACAGTTATGCATCAATGACTATACAACTCCTGTCTGATTTTAGTCAAAATTGAAGTACTTGTAATCAGTATCAACAAGTACCTAGGAGTCATCCTTTTCACTGCTCAAAAAAATGCTTATTATAACATTCTTCAGTGCACCGTATTTCACAGTCCCCATGCATGGTGCTCCCGGTATTGCTGATAGAACAGCTTTGTAATTGTATGCTTGTATAATAATAATAATAATAATAAAGCAGCCTCATGTCAGACAGTCAGTGCTTAATGTTCTGATATTGTTAAGCATGGAAAGCGAAATATCACCAATGACTGTTTTTTCCTGTCTTAATTCCATGTTTGATTTATATTTCTCTTTAAGTAGAAACAGTTAAACACACATGATTAACTATTTACAACATAACTGGCAGCAGACCAGCCCCCCCCCCCCCCATATTGTTTTATTTTCACTATTTTAAAAGTCTTAACAAGTGGACAAGTGATTTCTTACCTTGTATTAAAACATAATGCATTAAATGGGTATAGATTTTAAGTGCTTTGTTTTTTGTCAATGTTCTCTTCAAACATGATTTCTATTACAGCATCCCAAACAGACCTTTTTTTCTTTCTGATCAGTCATAGCTGTCAGTTCCATGTGTTTAATCTCCGTATTCACCTTTTTCTCCTCTTTTATTGGTTTGTCTTTGCCATTCCATTTTCTATTAATAACATTCTTAGCCACTTATCAGCACTAAAGACAGCAATGCTTTCACCACTTAGTACTTGTTATTTTACACCAACTCAACAAAAACAAATCTGTACTGACGTTAAACTCTTTCAAGCCTAAGACAGAAGCAAACTCACATTTATGTCCAGTTAGCATAGTATTCAAATAATTTTTGTACAAAAGCAACTTTGTGCATTCCCAAAATATATACCCCCAAGAACCTCCTTCTGAACCATGACCTCTTCAGCACATGCCTCTTGTCTGTGGGAACATTTTTTCAACTCCCATTTGGATTGTAGAAATATCTGTACAAACATTCCATGTAAAAATTCAAAATTTTCTTAATTTTGTTCATATCTAGGATTAAGGCATATTTCCCTCCACTGATCATCCATAATATCTACATTCATATGTTCATTCTGTGCTGTTTTTACCTTTATACTGTATTTATAGGATCATAGGAAGTTACTAGGCTAATGGCCCTGAGGCCCTTACAAGCCTAGCCAAGAGTTTATCTCCGAAAAAAGAAACCTCAGTCAGCACCTGTCACCCCTGTGAATGAGGGACACAGGTGTGGAACCCCTGAGACAAATTTGTGTTTTCCCATCCACTCATCAAGATGTGCTTGAAGAGGGCCAGTGAGGTACTCTGTTTGACGTGTATGGGAAGTCTATTCCATAGATGGGGCAGCCTCTGGGAGACCATCTTGTCTCTCCAGCAGGTTTTGTTGATGTCTCATATTAGATTTAGGCCTTTTGAGCAGGTAATGCATGAGGAGTTAGACTTATGGATATGGAGCATCTCTAGTAGGGCAGGGTCCGAAATTGCCTTGTAGGCGAGACACAGAACCCCTCAGAGCAATTTGTACAATACCGAGTAGAGTGATTGTGATTTGAGCCTGTCCGCATAGGACAGGTGTTGGAGGCCATGGATTTTCTTTGTGAGGTATTTCTGTGTCTTTTACAGTTGGTGCAGGTGTTTGGAGAGGGACATACCAAATGGGGCATTGTACTCCATTATTGGCCGAATGAGGGTGGAATACAGAGAGGTAATAACCTCCTTTTTTCTGGATGCAATTCCTTTACTTATGAGATGAACCACGTAAAAGGCTTTTCTGACCACTGCCGCCACATGATGGTCAAATGTGAGATTGTTGTTAATCTGAGTACCCAGATCTCTTACCACAAGTTGCATGCTTAGAGGGTTGTTGTTGATGTGGTAATCCGTAGGGGCCATGTTTTTCCCAAATAGTATGTTAATACAGTTTTTTGCGCTTAACTTAAATCCATGACTTTGGCATCAGTTATTTGTTGCTGTGAGACCCTCTTGCAGTATGGTAACATCATTTGGGGAGTCAATGACGACACCTAACTTACCGTCATCCACAAACTTGGTCAGCCACAGGCCTTTTGTCTTTGCTTGGACTGCTGAGAACTAGATGCCAAACAGCAGGGGGTCCCAGGACAGATCCCAGGGGAACACCACTAGTGACAGGTTTGCTATTGGAGGTGGAGGCTCCTATTTTGACCTTGTGGGTCCTATCAGTGAGCCAGTTGGCCACCCACCTGATGCGATGGGGGCTTACACCAAGTTATGTTAGCTTTTCAATGATGCCCGAGTGTGGGATTGTGTCAAAGGCCTTGGCCAAGTCAAGGTAAGCTGTATGTACTGACTTTCCCTTATCCAGGGCTTTGGTGACAAGTCGCAAAGAAGTCATCCAGGTTCAACAGGCAAGATCTGCCCTTGACAAATGTGAACTGAGTGGGGTCAAGTGCTTGGAGATTGCCTATGTCCTTGTTTATGAGATCCATAATAATATGCTTCATGGCTTTACAGATCAGACTTGTCAAGCTAATGGGGTGATAGTTTCCAGGGTCAGTAGTGCCACCACCTTTTTGCAAAGGGATGACAATGACAGTTCTCAACTCTGTTGGAATGAAGCCTGTACTTTGGCTATGGTTGAATAGAGTGCTCAGTGGTGAAGCTAGTTCTTGCTGGAGATGGTGCAGAATACAGCCTGGGATACTATCATGTCCCATGGAAGCTGTGTTCTTTGCCTTGGATAGGGCCTTTAACACTTGATCTACGGAGATGTGAGGTGCGGGACAAGTATCAGGGATGTCAAATGGGCCTTTGGGGGGGGGCAGGGGGGTGAAGTTTGTGCAGAACCTACAGTGGATATAAAAAGTGTACACACCCCTGTTGGCCAAAGAAACTCCTTAATTTCCTTTTTTGTATTCTTCCATATCTGATATCTCAGTTGTCTGACCTACATGAATAAGAAGAATCATAAACATCTTCATCACTTGAATCTTATCAGTTTCCATATGTAACAGTTTCCATAGTCTTGTCTTACTTACCATTTTTTGAGTAATTTAATCCCACTTTTCTTTAGCTGCTTGTTAATATCTAGTTTCAACCACATTCCTGGGTATATTTAAAAAAATCCTAAGTATCTTATCTTGTCATGACCCCACAATAATGGGAAGCTCTGTACCAAGTCATGTGTTAAGGCATAGTTCACTGGGGTCTGCATCACTTCAGCAAAAAATCTTTTCAGCGAACAGCATTTTCAGTGCACTTATATTGAACGTGCTGTTCGTCAAACTGATTATATTGAGACTGCGGTACAGGGAGGATCAGGAAATTTGCCCTTTCCCCACTGTAGTGCGATCTCAGAGTTGGTATATATAATTAGGGGGGGGGGTGTTGTGAGGGATTTCAATGAACTGTCACTTCGCTGAAGTAATGTAGACCTGTTAATTGCTATGGCCTTTGTCTTTGCTTTATTTACATTTGTATCCTGCTGTACTTTTAAAATACTTCAGTTTATCGTAGGTGTATACTAGGCTAATGACTACTGGGCCCTTTATAAGCTTAGCCAAGCATCTCAAATGTATCCCACAAGTTTATGCAATAGCTGTTGTAAGTCTGTTCAAGCTTCTCAAATGTATCCCACAAGTTTATGTGCCTCAGATGATATTTTAAGGTGTATATGTAAGCGAGGGCAAGATTTACAGTCTGCCTCTGTCCATTAGAGATGTAGGTGATAGACTAGGTGCATTTCCCATTTACTGGGACAGATTTCTCTTGAATAGGGTTAGGGAAGTACTCTGCTTCATATGGATGGGAATCCTGTTCCAGTGAAGGGGAATTCTCTTGAGAGACATGCTTGTTCCACCGACATGTCCCTTTGTTCGAGTAATTCCGATGCTATTCATCTTGTGGATATGCAAAAAGTCCATCAGAGTGTGATCCAGGGATGCCTTGTATGCCAGCCATATATAGTCTCTCAACAGTCTGTAGGAAACAAAAAGTATAGAGAGAGGGCTGTGAGGTGATCTGCATAGGATATGCCATTTATATCCTGTTTTTTGTGAAGATCCTCTGGACATTCCAGTTGTTTCATATGTGTGGTCAGTTACATACTGAGGGGATCATTATACTCATCAATGGGCTTGATGAGGGCCAAACACAGTGAAGCTATGACTTCCTTGGCCCTTATATGCCATGCCTTGTTTATACAAAAGCAAAGCAGAATGATTTCTTTACTATCTTAGACACATGTTGGTCGAAACCAGGTCAGTATCTACATACATACATACTGATATCCCTGACTAATGGTTCTATTCTTATGGGAGTGTCATCGATGAGGTAATTTCCTGGGGTAGCTGACTTCCAAAGGCTACTGTTATGCATTTCTTGACAATGAGTTTTAAGCTGTGGGTTTGGCACCAGTTATTTGTGATAGTCCTTCCTGTAGGATGTTAGATGTTTTTCGTGTTTCACTGTTGCAGTCATTACATTTGGCTAATCTGCTGGCAGGTTGCCCTCAGTCTGCTTGTTTTAACAAAGTCTTGGGTCCTGCGTCAGTTGCTGTCCCTTCTTCCATGACGTCAGGTCGTCAGGGGTATAAAACATGCAGCCGATGCCATTACATCAGTCTTTCTTGCTGCGCTGTGCCCGAAGCAGAAGCAGTTCACAAGTGCCAGTCGGCTGACTCCTGAAATTTTCATTTTCGAGTTTCAGAACCAAAGTCTTCAACTAAAAACTAAGTACCCCATTGGGGAAACTTTTTTTTGCTCCTTACTGATGTCAGTAAAAGTTAATAATTGTATTACTTGTGGGAAGCAAATACCTCATAAGTATTTCCAGCGCACTATCCGTCGTCGGTACATTTTTATTTCTAAATATTTCAGTTCTCTGTTTAATTATCCAGAAATGATGTCTGTTAGCCATCCCACTACCAGAATACCGAAAAAAATACAATGAAAAAGACAGAGACAGGCCGTTGAGGTCCAAAACTGCAGACGCTTCTCCTAAGCCAGTCGCCAGTTCGCCGGTACTCAGGCGCTTTCGCAGCCCCTGATACCCGCTACTTCTGATTCTCAGGCCTCTACTGAGACCCATTCGGAGTCCGGTATGTCGTGAGATACTTCACCTATGGAACCCATGGATGTCTCTACCTTGGATGGGTCCGGAGCCACTGTGCAGGCACTGGCTTCTGAGGGTGTATTCAGACCTACAGATTTGTATATTAAAGTGACACCAACTTCAATTTTAAGGCCAAAATCTTTATGTCTAAGAAACTGACGCCCAGGCCACATGTTCAAGCCCCTATGCCTAAAAAACAAATGATCAAAATGGCTGAAGATTTAATTACTCTAATCAGGGGTAGTCAACTCCCCCCCCCCCCAAGAGGCCTGTGAATCTTCTGAACAGGACTCTGTTTCTTCTGACTCTTCTAATGAACAGGATTTGTCCATTCCTACTTATGAGGACTCTGATGCAGAGGATTCCATTCCTTCTGCTTCTCCCCCTGAGGATTTTTCTTTTGGGGAAACTTTACATACCTTAAAGGAGCATTTCCACTGGGAAAGTCAGGATTTTTCAGAATCCAAAACTAGGCTTAGGGATTTCCTTCTTCTTCCTCAGCATAGGCCTTTGGCTATACCTCCTGTACTAGACATTGTTGATGTGTTTTCAGAATCCAGTATGGCCCCTGATTCCCTGCCTCTGACTCCTTGTAAGCCAGACAGATACTACAGGGTTCCTGACTCCCACAAATTCCTTTTCAAATATCCTGTTGCGGACCCTGAAACCATTTTTCAGGGGTCCAAGGGCATTAAGGCTTCTACTGCTAAAAATCCTACCCCTTCTGATAGAGACTCCAGGGCGCTGGATAGATGGGGTAAAAAGGTTTATACTTCTGCAACCTTGGCAATCAGGGCTTTAAACTGTCAATTCCATATGCTAAAATATCAACAGCATATCATGGGACTGCTTAAACAGAAAATGATGTTGATTTCTGACTGTGGAAAATAAGGACTTACAGGATTTATTGCATTCAGCTGAACAAGTTGGAAAACATACTTTGCAATGTGGTTTTGATTCTTTGGAGACCTCTTGCAGGGCTGCTGTTACTGGGTCTGTGCTTAGAAGACATGCTTGGCTTAAGGTTCAATCTCTGCCTGATCATGTTAAAGCAAAATTGCTGGATGCTCCTTTGCAGCAGGACCGTCTGTTTGGCAATAAAACTGAAGAAGTTTTAAAAAAGATGGAAGATAAAGCTAAATCTATGTAAACTGTGAAAGATTTCTTACAAGTACAACCTCCAAGATTTAGTAGGCACTGGCCTACTAAGAACTGGCATTTCCAGTTCCTTCCAGAGCTACTCAAGCCAAACCAAGACATTTCAAAAGCACCAGGTTTCAGTCCCAAGGGACTTTCAGAACTAAGCAATGGGGTGCCTCCGCTTCCAAATCTGGAAACAAGACACCTCCCTATGGTAAACAGTCTCAATGACTTTCCTTTAAAATTACCAAGCACTTACCCATTCGCCACCCCTTTGTGGGGAAAACTGGCTCTTCAAGCAAAAAACTGGCAACTTATAACCCAGGACAAATGGGGTTTAAATATAGTGTCCCAGAGATACAGATTTCATTTCCACACATTGCCAACTCCAAACGGATGGCCAGACCTGCCCCCAAATCAATGGGCAGAGGCTCAGAAACAAGTACTTTCCCTCCTAAACATGGGGGCAATTCAACTAGTACCAGAAGAGGAAAAGGGACAAGGTTTCTATTCCAGACTTTTCCTGGTACCCAGAAAAGACAAATCATGGTGTCCAATTCTGGACCTGTCTACTCTAAACACCTTTCTGGACATTCCAAAATTCAAGATGCTGACTCTTCACCAGTTGCTTCCTATGCTAGGCAAAGATGCCTGGTTGGCAACTCTAGATTTAAAAGAGGCTTACCTGCATATCCCAGTCAGGGAATCTTGCAGAAGATACCTCCGCTTCAAAGCAGGCTACTTGCATTATTAGTTCTCTGCACTGTCCTTTGGCTTATCTACTGCACCCGGGGTATTTACAAAGTGCCTGGCTCCAGTAATTGCATTTTGCAGGCAAAGAAATATTCAAATATATCCATACTTGGACGATTGTCTAATTCAGGCAGAAAACAAGTCCATTCTTCTAAAACATCTGGCGTTTGTAAAAAGGGTTCTAACTTGTCTAGGGTACACCACAAACGAAAAGAAATCACAACTAGTACCCTCACAAAAAATTACATTCCTGGGTGCAAGCTTGAATACAACTGCCCAGATGGCTTTCCTTACGCCAGAAAAGCAAATTCAACTGGTGACTTACTTCAAACAGGTGGCCACAAAAACCCTGTTATCTGCAAGACAAATACTGCAAGCCTTGGGGTCCATGGCCTCCTGCATTCTTCTAATTCCATATGCAAGACTGCATATGAGGAAACTTCAGTGGTACTTAAAAAGTTTATGGAGTCAACATTGTCACAGACTGGAAACAATGATTCCTATCATACCTTGCCTGCAACTAGAGTTCCTATGGTGGGCAGAGGCCTGCCACCAAAACAAGGGACTGCCATTCACACCACCCCCTGCCGCCCAAACCCTAGCTACAGACGCATCAGACTATGCATGGGGGGGCTCATCTGGCAGGGAAGTGCATACAGGGCAAATGAAGCCCAAATCAAATGCACCTTCATATCAATTAAAAAGAAATGCTAGCTGTACAGAATGCACTGACAACCTTCAAGGACTACCTTCATCCAGGACAACTAATGGTAAAGACGGACAACACCACAGTTATGTGATACATAAACAAGCAAGGGGGTACATATTCCTACCCCCTCTGCAGGCTAGCCATGGCATTGTGGAACACGGCCTTGAGCTATCAAGTACAACTACAAGCTCAATTCCTGCCAGGAAACCTGAATATTTTGGCAGACAAACGTAGCAGAAATCTCATGGACCCACACGAATGAAAACTGGAACCACGGATTTTCAACATGTTGACATGCAATTGGGGGAGCACAGACATAGATCTTTTTGCTTCACCCCAGAACTACCAGTTGGACAAATTTTGCACAAGAACTCCTCACAAAAAAGCCTGGAAAGTTTATGCTCTGTCCTTCAGCTGGGAAAACCTATCAGTCTATGCCTTTTCCCCCTCTGCCTCTGCTCCCCAAAGTTCTATTAAAAGTCAAACAGGACAAACCAAAAATGATTTTGATTGCTCCAGACTGGCCTGAGCAACACTGGTACTCACTCCTACGCAGTCTGTCACAAATTCCTCCATGGCACCTGCCTTAGACACCTTCCTTACTGTCAGCAGAACAACCAAATTCTGCACCCTCATCTCCAGACATTGCATCTTGCAGCTTAGCTAATCACTTAAGTTCCCCCTTAGCATCCCTCAGCAAACCTGTGATGGATGTCATTTTGGAGGCTAGAAGAACTAGTACTAGAAAACGTTATGCTGACAAATGGAAAATATTCTGTGCCTGGAATCAATTTCAAGGGATGAGCACAGCAGTGCCCAATTTACCTCGGGTTTTGCAATACTTAACTGAGATGCTTCTCTAGGGCCTGTCTTTTTCTTCCATAAAAATTCATGCCTCAGCCATTTCAGCTCATTACAACACAACCCCCCCTCTTCTCTCATCCTCTCCTAAAGCAGTATCTCAGAGGGGCCAAAAACTTGAGACCACCCAGGAGAACTCCAACCCCTGCCTGGGACCTTAACTTTGTATTGGAGAAACTCACTCTACCTCCTTTTGAGCCAGCTGCTACTGCAGACTTAAAATTTCTTTCCTTGAAAACAGCCTTCCTTTTAACAATCACTTCGGCTAGAAGGATTTCTGAATTACAAGCCCTTATAGCAGTGGAGCCCTTCATCATCTTTCATGCGGACAGGGTGTCACTCAGGACCAATCCATCCTTCATGCCCAAGGTGGTATCCAGTGTGGCTCTTAATCAGTCCATTCATTTGCCAACATTCTTTCCCAATCCACAGAACAAGGGGGAGCGAATTCTGCATTCATTGGACATACACTGACAACTTAGATTTTACTTGGACAGGACTAAATCTCGAAGAAGATCTGAACAACTACTGGTAGCATTTGCTGCAGGGGCAGAGGGAAAGGCTATTTCAAAGCAAACCATTTCCAAATGGATAAGCCATTGTATTCATTTCTGCTATAAGCACCATGGAAAACGTATCCCCCGGGGGATCAGATACCATTCCAACAGGGCTGCATCTACTTCTGCAGCCTTTCTCAGAGGTGTTCCTACCAGGGATATTCTAGAAGCTGCTACCTGGAGTTCAGTTCATACTTTCACCAAGCACTATCATTTACCAATTTTCTCTAAATCCAGAGCTGACTTTGCCACTGCTGTTTTGCAGGGCCTTATAGCCGGTCCTAATGCTGTATAAATCCATCCTCCCAACCTTAGCTTTGGGAATCTACCCAAATGTAATGACTGCAACAGTGAAACACGAAGAACATAGTACAGTTGTGTACCATAAATGTAGATGTTAGAGTGTATTCACGGTTGCAGTCCTGGTTACCCTCCCTCCCTCCAGCCCCTGTTTTTTCTCTTACTATGCCTCTCCTTTCTTTTACTACACTTAAAGCCTTTTTGGTGTATTTGCTTTTGTTTGGAGGTATATATTCTTGTGTTTTAAATTATTTATATATATTTTGCTCCCCCTTTTGGGGGGCACCTAACATCTGGGGCAAGAAAAACTGATGTAATGGCGTCAGCTGCATGTTTTATACTCCTGACGTCATGGAAGAAGGGATAGCAACCAACGCAGGACCCAAGACTTTGTTAATCAGGCCGACTGAGGGCAACCTGCCAGCAGATTACCCAAATGTAATGACTGCAACAGTGAATACACTCGAACATCTACATTTATGGTAAGTGTGCACAACTGTACTTTTCTTGGGGTGGGAATGGGGGGAATTCTATGACTGCTTCTAGTTTGCAATCATCTGCAAACTTCAGCAGCCTGATGCCGTTGACAATAATCTTGACTTCTGAGAAGTAGATGTCAAAAAAGGAGCAGACCCAGCACAGAGTTCTGAGAGACTGCATTACTGACTGGCCTCATTGTAGAGATAGTCACCCCTATCACAGCTTCTTGAGTGCTTTTTGAGAGCCAGCTGGCTACCCAGCACGTAACATAGGGATTTATGTCTGTATCTGTGAGTTTGTTTACAATGTCTGAGTGGGGAATTGTATTAAATGTCTTAGATAGGTCAAGGTAGGCAGTATACTCCTAATATTATGCCCCCATCCATTACTTTGGTGACCTTCTCAAAGAAATCCATGAAGTTGAGTAGGCAAGATCTGCCCTTGATGAAACCTAGCTGGGTTGGATCCAGTGTTTATAATCTTTTCTGTGATAAGTCATTCCTTGACTTTGCATGTGAGACTAGTCAGATGTATGGGCCTGTAGTTCTCGGGGACTGTTGATGGCTTAACTTTGTGC
Organism: Protopterus annectens; assembly: GCF_019279795.1. Classification (NCBI taxonomy): domain Eukaryota; kingdom Metazoa; phylum Chordata; order Ceratodontiformes; family Protopteridae; genus Protopterus; species Protopterus annectens. The sequence goes on from NC_056730.1 coordinate 929,804,498, forward strand.
AGGGGGATGACTGTTTCAGTTCTCCATTTGTATAGCACAAAGCCTATCTGGAGGCTACAGTTAAACAGTGACTCCAGTGGTCCAGATAGGTAATGTTTCAGGGTATTTAGGAGGCATCCTTGGATATTATTGGTGCCCATTGATGATGTGTTTTTTGCCTTGAGAGAGTGCATCTAGGATCTGTTCCCCATTAATAGTCAGGGGGGGTTATGCTACATCTGAATATTGACTGAGACTTTTTCCATCCCTTGGAGCTTTTTTAGACAATGCCAAATTGACCAAGGATATTCACACCTCCAGGTTAGTTGCCCAACACAATGCATCTGAAATTCTACAGGTGCAACTAACACTAGGTAAGACTGCAATCCAAATTGTAGCTTGCTACAGATCCCCCACCATGCCCCAAGATTCTCACTACACCTTTCTAAACATACTAGATAATATTAAGATACAATCAAACACCCTAATACTGGGTGATTTCAACTACCCTGCCATTAATTGGGAAAACTACTCGGGTACGAACACCTTTGCCCAACGGTTCTTTGAATTCATAAATTCCAACGCCCTGGACAAACTAATCCATAGTCCCACCAGGGACTCAAATATTGTAGACCGGGAGATCGATGCTCCACACCAGTGGTCACCCCCTCTTTGGTCAGGTCTGACCATAAGCTAATCACCCTTCACGTCCACATCCCACCCCCACCCCTCAGTAGGGAAACCTCCATAAAAAAACTTCTCCAAAGCCAATTTCATGCTACTCAAGTCAGAAGTGACAAACTTCATGACACCCATGCAGACAGGAACTGGAAGTTCGACCACTGAATCCTACACTAAGGCACTGTACGAGCACATCCACTCGTGCATGAATCATGCCATTCCAAACAGAACCATGACGGTCTTCTCCAAAAAAAGGATCCCAATCTGGTGGTCCCCTACCATAAATAAACTATACAACAGAAGGAAGAAACTGTTGCCGAAAAGAGGAAAATCCCAGGATGCAAAAAAACTCCCTTTCCAGCCTCAGTAAGAAGCTGAGATCCCTCATAAAATCCTCCAAAGCTAGTTACGAAAATAAAATTGCCAAAGATTCCAAGGACAACCGCAAGTCATTCTATAGTTATGTCAAGAATCTAAATGGCAATGCTCAGATCTGCTCTGAGCTACAACAGAATGGCATTAAATATACTGATCCCAAGGATATTGCCAGTATCCTGGCAGATCGATTCAGTGCAAACTTCACCCCCCTCTCACCCCCTAAAGGGCCCATCTCAGTAACAAAAGATTGCCAAATTCCAGTACTCACGGCCACAGAGGTAAAAAACACACTCTCCAAAACTAAGAATACAGCATCCGTGGGACCAGACAACATCCCGGGCTGTGCACTACATGAACTACAAAATGAACTGGCACCTCACCTAAGTATCATGTTTAATCATAGCCTTACCTCAGGCTTCATGCCCAGTGAGTGGTGCATAGCTACAGTTATCCCACTCCAGAAGGGGGATCCACCTTGGATCCCGGGAGCTATCGTCCCATCAGTCTGACGAGCCTGATCTGCAAAGCCATGGAACGCATTATCGTGGAACTTATAAACAAAGACATTGGCAACCTTCAAACACTGGACCCCACCCAGTTTGGTTTCGTAAAGGGCCAATCTTGTCTCCTCAACCTGATTGACTTCTTCAAATCAGTCTCCAGAGCCGTGGACGAGGGTAAGGCAGTCCACACAGCCTATCTGGACCTCACCAAGGCCTTCAACACCATCCCCCACTCTGGATTCCTAGATAAACTTACTAAGCTGGGCATTAATCCCTACATCACTCAATGGGTTGCCAACTGGCTTACTAACAGAACCCACAATGTAAAAGTAGCCAACTCAAAATCCATCTCCAGACAAGTGACAAGCGGAGTACCTCAGGATTCAGTCCTGGGACTACTGTTGTTTGGCATCTACTTCTCTGAAGTACAGGCCAGCACTAAGGGACTCTGGCTAACAAAGTTCGCAGATGACTGCAAACAGGGAGCCATTATTGAATCCCCAAATTATGTGGATATTCTACAGAAGGCCTTACAGAAACAGATGCTTGGTGCCAGAGCCATGTGCTCAAGCTCAATGCCAATAAATGTATAGTTTATCCCCTTTGAGAAAAAACATGTACCCATGAATTACCACATAAGTGGCAGTACACTAAACACCGAGAGTGTGATAAAGGACTTAGGGACACAGGTGGACAGTGGTCTCACTTTCGAAAACCACATAGCCACAACAGTCAGGAAATTCTTTTATGTGGCACTCCTCATCACTAAGGGCTTTTCATCCAGAAAAAGGAGGTCATTGTCCCACTGTACTCATCCCTCATTAGACCCATTATAGAGTTTAACGCCCCATTTGGTATGTACCTCACAAGACATCTGCAACAACTGGAAAGGCCACAGAAATACCTCACTAAAAGAATCACATGCCTAAAACAGATGCCCTATGCTGAACGTCTGAAAAAACTCCAGCTATACTCTGTTGCATATCGCCTACTCAGAGGTGATCTCTGCTTAACATACAAGGCCATGTCAAACCCAGTACTGTTGGACTTGCTACACTTAAGGAAATCCCAATCCCTCAGAGCTACATGCACCAGGGATCTAAACCTGGTCATCACAATGAACAAAACGTGCTGGAGGGATAGGTTCCTGACCCAGTGGCTCCCCATACTCTGGAATAGACTACCCATACATGTCAAGCTGAGTGCCTCTTTGGACCTCTTGAAAAGGAACCTTGACGATTGGATGCGAGATATGAAATTCACCTCGGGGATCACGTCAGTCGCCCTGCTAGATGGGACCAGGGAAGTAAATATTCTTGGAAGAAATGGCCAGGGCATTGTTATGGCTAGGCTTGTATAGGCCCTAAGGCCGATAGCCTAGTACCAACCTATGACAAATATACTGATATAGCTAATAAAACCCAAAGAACTCTCAAGGTGGTACTGCTCATTGCTAGGAAATTAAACCAAAAAGTTCACACCCTACAAGCTTTCCTCACTTTGGTGAATATACACATCTGTGTTGTTACCAAAACATGGTTTAAATCCACAGAAAGTTCTTCAGCAGTGCAAGGCTTCAGTGCCTTCTAGACATTTAGACCATCAGCTGTGCAGACAGGGACAAAAGGTGGAGGAGTCTCTCTCTAGATTAGCAACAAGTATAACTGTAAGTTGCTTAAACAGAATGAACAACTGATTTATCCACTTCCAAATCACAGTAGACAAAGTCCCATACCATATCCTAGCAAACTATAGGTCATCCTATGTGTCTTTAGAATTCCATAGCTTGTAACTAGACCTACTGAAAACACTCACCATTAAAGCAAACACCCTGTTCATAGGAGACTTTAACTACCCACTATAGATAGGGAAACGTACACTGCCTCATACTTGCAGAATCAATATTTCCTGGACCTTATTAACACAAATACTCTTGACCAGATAGTGCGCACATCCACCAGAGGTTCCATTGTATTGGACCTGGTACTTAACTGTATGGGAGAGTGCTGCAACCCCCCCCCCCACCTCTCAGAATCACGTGCTCACTGGTGAAATTGGACCACAAAGTTGTCTGCTTCGAAATAAAAATCAAATCAGTAACCCCAGCAAGCCTTGTAACAGTTAGCAACTATTCCAAAGCAAACTACATCCTATTAAGTAATAATTTGTCAAACTTCAATGCCCCTTCCATCCCCAAGTTCAAAGTCGGAATTGTTCACATAGGCCCAGTACAACCATGTAAATGACTATATAGAGGCTGCTGTAGTTAGCAGAAGTAAGCACAAAACAAACTCTAAACACAAAGTACACTGGTCGAATTCTAACCTTAATAGGGTGTATAACAAAAGGAAAAAAAGCCATGGCTAAATTCAGGAAGAACAACTCTCATAATTTATTTATTTAATGACAGGAGCTCTCTAATTAAACTAAACAGGAAACAAAGAGGACTAATTAAGTCCAACAAGGCCAAATACTAGTTCAAGATGGCCTCACAGGCTAAAGACAACTACAGTTCTTTTTACAGTTATGCCCAAAACCTCAAATGTGGCAGACATCAGTGTGTCGAACTGTTGGTCAAAGGTGCCACCTTTACTGACCAGAGTGACATAGAGAATTTGCTGGCTAACAAATTCAGCTCAACCCCCCCCCCCCTCGCCTTCTCAGTGAAATACCTACTAGCATAATCCCTCAACTGTTAACAGGAAGCAGGTCCTGGTGGCACATGCGAAGGTCAGAAACGCAGCCTCCAAGGGCTTCAACAGTATTCCAGAGTGGCTACTAAATAGCTTGAAATATGACCTATCAGAACCACTTAAGTCACTTTGTAACTATAGCCACAAAACAGGCTTTTGTACCATGAGAACGGAGAACTGCAGTAGGTTATTCCACTTCACAAGGGGGGACCAACAGCTGACCTTGGAAATTACAGAACTGTTAGTCTGAATAGTGTAGTATGCAAAGCCATGGAACAAAGTATCTTGGAAGTGATCAACAAAGACATAGGTAACCTTCAGACAATAGACCTGACCCACTTTGGTTTTCTCAAAAGAAAGTCATGTGTACTAAACCTGGTGGATTTCTTTGAGAAGGTCACCAAGGAAATGGATGCGGCGGAAATGGTGCATTCCTCCTACCTGGACCTGGCTAAGGCATTTGATACAATGCCCAACTTGGGTATAATTGACAAAATCACCAAACTAGGCATAAACCCGTACATAACTTCACTGGACTGCTAACCAGCTTACAGACAGGACTCAGGAAGTCAGGATTGGTGAGACCACCTCAACTAAGAGACCAGTCACCAGTTGGATACCTCAGGGCTCAGTGCTTGGACCACTCCAATCTGGCATCTATTTCTCGGAGGTAAAGGCTAATGTCAAGGACCTTTGGCTGACCAAGGTCACAAATGACTGCAGATTGGGAGGTATCATAGATTCCCCTCATTACCCAAACATCTTACAAGAGGGTCTAACAGACAAATGACTGGTGCCAAAGTCACAAATTAAAACTTAATGCCAAGAAATGCATTATAGTGCCTTTTGGGAGAAGTGCCACCCAGGCTAATTACTTCACTGATTAGATATCTCTAAGAGTTGACCTGGTAGTCTGGGATCTGGGAACCTATGAAGGCAGTAATCTAGCCTTTGACCAACTTGTGGCCAAGGTAGTTATAAAATCATTCTAGGTCACTCAAATTACAAGTAAGGGCATGGCATCCAAGTCCAAGGAAGTCCTAGTGCCACTTTATTTGGACCTTATCAGACCCATCATTGAGTATAACTTTCCCCTTTAGCATGTACTTGACGAGACATATGCAGCAGTTGGAATGCCCGCAGATGTTCCTTACCAGGAGAATCCAGGGTACAAGCACATTGTCCTATACAGACCACCTTAAAGCCTTGTCTCTGTACTCTGTCTCCCACATGTTACTGATAGGCAGTCTTTGCCTGGCATACAAGGCATCCTCAGATCCAGCTCTGATGTACCTTTTGCACATCCATAAAATGAGCAGCATTAGTACCACTAGATCCAAGGATTTAAATTTTTCTTGTGACATAAACATGATATGTTGATGAGACAGATGTGTGTCTTGGAGGAGGATCTTCGTGGTCTGGAACAAGCTACCCATACTTGTTAAGTAGAGTCCATCCCTAACCCTATTTAAGTGTAATGCCAGGTCTGGCCTATATATGTCTGATAGATAGAGGCAGACAGTACTGCCGAAACTAACATAAACCCCGCATAACCTCTAGAAACTTCTCAACTAACATACCCCCTCCTAGTAAATGCCCATGATGCACAAGGATGCAGTTGGATTGGGTTGCATGCTTAGGCTTATAAAAGCCGTGATGGTCATTAGCCTAGTGTATGCCTATGAATGTATGATGGTATTTCATGAGGAGTGTCGGGGGAAAGATGGATGCAAAATTGGAGCTAAACCTGCCTGAGAGCAGATGTGCTATATCTTTTTTCTGTGCAGGTGGCTTCATTTACAATCAGTGCTACACATTGCTGTAGGCTGTCTTTGAGGTTTTGATAGTTAAAGAAAGCGTTGTGGTTGTCCTTTGGGAAGGCTATCTTTACCTCATATTTTGCCCTCAGTTTCTTTATTTAGATTGATGAGAGCATTTTTATCATGCTGGGCATAGTCCCTACAAATCTTAGCTATGACTTTTTTTTTTCTTTTGTTGTACAACCTGTTTGTATTTGGATGCCACTAGGGTGGTTGTTTTTTGAGTTAGTTCTGGACTTACTTCTGGTGGGCACAGCTATATCAGTTCATTTATTAACGTGATTCTACAGGGTTTCTGTGAACAATTCCAGATAAGCAGCTGTGTTGTCAGGGTTTTGGGGGTCTTGACATTTTGACAGGTTATCACTTAGTGGTAGGAAGTTTGCCTTAGAATACTTCCTAAATGTTACATGGTTAGCCAGGGTCACAGAACTGATTTTTGTTATGAAGAAGATAGCTTGGTGATCTGACCTTACCAGAGATGACATTACACTGGGGGGGGGGGGGGGGTCCAGCATTCCCCCATGTTTATGTGTACCAGGTTAAGTATGTTTGTAGACAAGTGGGAGTATGGACTATCTAGGGGTTTAGCCAGTATTTGAAAGCCTAGAGGAGTCAGGAGCAGATTATCCTTGTTAAAGCAACAAAAATGTTTGTGTTTATAAAGTCCAGGAATCTTGGGACTGTAATTTTGTGGTTGTGTAGGTATCCCAGTTTATACAGGGGTAGTTGAAGTCACCCATGAATATGGTATTTGGTTGAATGGTGTTAGTCTCCAGTAAGTCCAAGTATAAACTATTTCATTTCTTGGGTCAGAGAAGGTGAGGTATAGCTTGTAAGGTATCATATGGGACTTTTCCTGTGGAAGTCTGTACTTGGAGAAATTCAAGTGTGTCATTCTGTTTCACTAGTCTTGAGGTGAGTTTGTTCTTAATATAGATTGACACCTCCATCTTGGGTCCCAGCCTGTGCAGTGACTGAACTAAATGTGTGGAAGACATTGTAGCCCTGCACTGCTGTGGTGCTCTCTGTGGCTTTAAACCATGTCTCAGTAATTGCCCTCATGTGCCCATTCTCCATGGTGAGGAGGAGCTGGGGATAGTGGACTTTCTTGGTTAAGCTCCTGGCATTGAGCATCAACACCTTTAGATTCACTTGGGTTGGTTTTGCTGTGTCAGAACGTGTGAGTTTGGCATTGCCTAAAAAAGGCACTATGGAGGAGGACAATGTTTAGCTAATATTTGAAAGCCTAGAGGAGTCAGGTGCAGATTATCCTTGTTAAAGTCAACCACCTTTGGTTAGTATTGTGGCATCATCCTTGGTTAAGGTAGAATTCTGCTTAATGGTAGGCACATACCAGCCAAGGGACACACAATCCTAGAGATTCATTATGCTTGTCTTTATATAGTCCAGGGAGGTACATCTCTGCTCATTTACACCCATATGGATTATGACTGAGTCCTACTGGTACTTGTGATTTCATGATTTGAGTGCATGGGTGATTTGGCAGATTCTGGTCCCTGATAGACATCTGAATGTGATTTTCTACTTATTCATCCTGGTGAGCGGGACTTTTGTATGTCTCACAATGGAGTCTCGTATGACCAAAATATTAGGTAGTGTGTTGGCTTGGCTTGTAGACATTGTCATTGAGACTCCAAAGGGTGTGGCTGTATGTGCTTTGTTAGGTCTTGTTTTGTGGAGTACTTTTGAGGTTGCTGCTGATTCTTTTTGTAGAAAGAATGACTAGGTGGTCTTTAGGGTTTAGGAAGGTTGCTTTTAAGTGTCTTAGCATATGTTGTTCTATGTGTTGGGCCAGTACTTTGTGGAGGAGGGTGTGATGCTTATTGTTACTAACAACCTGATTTTTACCTTGAATGCTTTTTTATGCGAGTCTTACCTTCATTGATATTTTGGAATTACATCTTTCACATAATTACATCTTTCACATGCAAGTCTTGCCTCCATTGATATTCTGGAATTACATATCTTTCACACTGTATCTCTTTCTGCCAAGCTGGAGGCAGAGAAATTGAGCTCATCCATGGTGTCCAGTCTTTTTAGGGTGAACTGCAAACGGGTGGTACAGCAGGCTCACTTGGGTGCTGTGACAGTAGAAACTACAGCTAGGCTATGTATGACTGAATTCTTGTGGCAGTGCTGCTCAGCAGATAAACAAGTTGCTCTTTACCCAACTGAGTACTGCATAAAGTAACATGGGAAGTTTTATACGGAAAACTAAATTTTAAGGTGCCTGCGTCTGTACAAGGCATTACTAAACTCCACTGCACAACGAAAAGTAGAATGTATAGACTCATTAGTGACTAAACCAACTAAAAATCATCTGATAAATGAAATTGTCTTGCTTTATGCCTTCCTATGTGTTTCCCCAACTCTGACAAACCAGGCTACCTTTCTACTGCCACTAGAATTGTAGTCCCAATTTTCTTGATGTGAAAACGCACTTTAGTTAGCCAAAATTAAAAAGCCACCAGAAAAGAAATAAAACAGCTAGCTACAGCAAGTAATTACAAGGTAATTCTAAGGCAGACAGGCCAGCAATGAGGAACACACACTTTAAGGTGATTTCAAAACACACTAGCAGCAACTAGACCAAGGAAAAGAAAATATGTATTGCATGTGTCTGCATTTAATCATTGTAAAAGTAATTTCAAAATACAGCACCAGTCTTCAGAAATAATATAATGTACCTCTGCTCCTTCTCCCACCAGAAGCAAAATAGAAACACTAATCCCAAATTGATTCCTGAAAAGCAATTCCCTGACACTCCAGTGATTAGTAGTTCAGTCTCAGATGTTACTGACATCTGATGGAAAGAAGGGAGTAAGAAGCTGAATGTTGCTTCATGTACAGTAGAGAGTCAATTATCAGAACTAATTGGGACCCAGGGTAGTTTGGATAGTCAAGCTGTTAGGATAATCAAACACACATTGAACCAGACAAAAAAAAGTCTAAAATCTTTTTTCTGTACACAGAGAATATACTTTTCAACCATTCAGCAGTTCTAGTGGACAATAAAGAATGTTTTTCTCACACACGCTCAAAAACATTCACAAGCGAATATG